>NC_028642.1:56955188-57091724 GCF_001406875.1 Solanum pennellii
AACAAAACAAAATAATTTATCTAGAAGAAATAAAAATATGATGACATATTAGCCTTACTTGCTAATTAAAAGTAATATATGAAATAATATTTGAAAAAATAATGCACCTCAAAGCTTACAAATATTGTAACATTTCTTCCACTAATTCTCTACCCAAAGATGATTACAAAATAACACACAATTTTAGTGTGATTTTATAGTGTTAATATAACCTTTCACATTAAATAATTAGAAGTTATGAATATGAAAGGTTTAAGAGGTTATGAATATGAAAGGTTTTAGGGATATGAATATAATTAATACTAATTTAAGAATAGAATTTATATAATTAAAGAGGTATAAGCTTATAAGAAAAAAATAATTGAAAAAAATAAGAAAAAATGTCAAGTAAAAAAAGAAAAATAAGAAAAATGAATGGAGGTCATAGAGAGGTGCCACATCACCTCCTCTATGATCCTCATTTATATATATATATAGATTGATAGTTAGATAAATTAAGATATTGTATGTACATGCATACATTTATTAAATGTGTATGATTACAATATTATTAAATTTGCCATAAATATTACCCTCTTGTTATATGCTTTACCACTAGAAGTTAGAATTTACACCATTCGTAATTGATAAATTAAAATAGAATTTTAGTTTTACTTCATTGTTTACACTATTTACCAAACTTGATCGATCAATTAATGAGTAATTCTAATGTAGGCGAATGTGATAAGGAATGACTAATTCAAATTTAGGCGGATTTGATAAGAGATCGGAGATGCAAAAATAGTATGTCTTTTTTTTTAAAAAAAAAAACCCTCCTTAGGAACTTTAACCTTTTCACTCTCTTGATAACTCGAACCCATAATGTTAAGGTCGGAGATAGAAAATGTGTAGCACCTGAACGACCCCCTTTTGTAACAAAAATAGTACTTCAAGATTCATTACGTGCTTAAATACTTTTGTTCTTCTTGACATTTGATATTTTGACAACTTTTTTTTTAAATTTTAAAAGAAATGGTTCAAGAATGTCAATCGCTCTAAATGAATTTTTAAATTCATAGATTTATCAATGTATATTCAAATTCTTATTAGTGATTGGTTATTTATAATTTAAATTTAAATAATGACTTTATGAAATTCTTTTACACAAGTAGCTTGATCTTCACTAGTGAACAATTTTATGGGATAAAGATCCGGTCAAGTATAATTAGGTCAAGCAATCTTCAATGACCTTATAGATTTATGCCAGTGTAATATATAATAATTTATATTGAGATTCATTTAAATTATATTCATTTTAATAATAAAAATAACAAATCCGTCAATTATTTTTTTGTTTTTTAAAACTATCAAATAAAATAATTAAGTGTACTCTAGCTAATATTTTCAAGAAAAAAATAAGCCTGACGGAAATATGTGGACTTCTTGGTTTTTTTACCTGCCAAACCTCGTACTTGTATTGAATTTCTAAATTATTCTAATTTTAAAGAATTTGGCACTTTTGAAGAATCTGAATAAATATATTTCTATAATTATTTGAAAACCTCCAAATAAGTTCTTTTTTTAAAAAAATATATTATCATGTTCTTTAAATGAATTACTATTTAGAATTCAATGATGTTTTTAAGTTTGATCTATTTTTGGAGATTACTTCAGAATTTGGAGAAAGCATTTATAAAATTACTCGCAAAGAAGTTTAACGGATAAAAAGTCAGGAAGTTCGTATATTCTCGTAATCTTAATTTTTTTCTTGAAAATATTAGCTTTGTATACTTAATTGCTTTATATGATAGTTTTTTTTTTAAAAAAGTTGATAACTTTGTTATTTTTATTAACTATTATTATAGTGAATATATAATTAAAATGAATTTCAACCATTAATTATTTTACAATACACATGACGTAAATCTATAAGATCATTAGATATTACTTGACCTAATTATACTTGACCGAATCTTTATCCTATTTTATGGCATATCTAGTGTCTTAAAATCAAGAAATTGGCCTATAAAATTGGAAGGGAGGGCATAAAATGGCTAAATATGTAAGGTAAATATAATTTTATATTTTAATTACTAACAAATGACGTCGATGACTAATTTTTATAATTGGATACAATATTTGAGCTTTTTTCAAGTTATAATAAAAGCCGACCTTTTACTTTCCACTTAAGTTTGTGGTGTAGTACATTTACCTCCTTAAGTTTCCCTCTAAGTTTGTGGAGTAGAAGGCATTAACTTTTCCTTTAAGTTGGTATTAATTAGTGCATTTAACTATATGATCGTGATGTTTGCGTCAATTTTTTCATCAATAACATATATTACATAATTTTTTTCATTAAGACTGAAATAAATGAAAAAAATCATCTAGTATATATTCCTCACGATTTTAACAATTTCAATGATTACTAGCTAGGTCACACCCTTAAATATGTATAGCTACATATCATATTTATTTGATGACATATTTACAATGACAAAAATTTTGAAATTTAGAAGCTCATGGAGTATATATTAGTGCATCCAATTACTATGTAGCCAAATACTAATAGTAACTAATATAGTTGTTAAAAGTGATTCTAGGTTGTTGAGATTATTATTTAATGGAAAGTGATTAGCACTTATTGGTGGTTAGAAAGTTAATGAAAGCTTACAAGAGGGAAAGGTTAATGTGAAGGGGCTTTAAAGAAAATGAATATATTGTGATTAAAGGAGCAAAGGGCATGAGAAAACTATATATTTAAGTTTTTTTTTGGTTACAAAAAAGTAAAATATGAGTTGTATCTTTTCCCTTTTTTAAACCTAAAATAACCGTGCAAGCTAATCAAAATAGTACAAAGAGGAAATTTATCACCATTCGACAATAATGACTTTAAGACTTTAATTTTATGAATTCAAACTTTTAAAATATGTAATAGTTGTTTTGTTGTGTACTTTTAAAATTATTGATTTAGAATTTTGTATTTATTCAAAGGTCAATGTTACAACATATAGTTTATATATAATTAATTTAAACTTTTTATTTTAATCCGTTCATAGCACCATAAAAATATATAATTAATTTTTTACAATAAAGACTTAAAGCCTCATTCATCTTTACTCAAGTTGAATTTACTTTTAGATGACATAGGCTGAGTTTAAATAAAGTATATAATCAGTAAAATAACATACTTCGTTTCAATTTGTTTGGATATTTTTTTTTTGTAATTATAAGACCAAAAAAATTAGAATTGGAAATCCAATTATGATTATGAGTACCTAAATTCAAAATGTTGCTCGATTTGTCTATCCGTTTCAACCACACACAAATAAAGAAACTAATAATGTGGTCATCCGTACATAGCATTTGAAGTTGGAATCTGACACATTAAAAGTTTTTTAAATTGTGGTTGGAAATAATTCTACAAATCTAAAAATTCGAATTTATGTTTATATGCACATTTTACAAAGCCTCCATTTGATCATAGATTTTAAAGTTGAAAATTTGAAATTTTAAATTATTTTTTAATTTAAAGTCATATTTGGACATACATTTTACTTAAATTAAATTTTCAAAATTTGATTCAAAATCTATAACTAGACACTAGTAAAATAATACGTAGGCATAAAACATAAATGTGCTTTTAAACCTTAGATCAATTGTCATCTATGCCTTCCTTTAAAATACGTATAACTAAGCATTTAAACATATATTAAGTTAAAGGGAAAAGAGTCAAACATGCCCCTAAACTATTCAAAAAGGTCTAGATATACCCTCCGTTTAAAGTTTGGTTCACTGATGCCCTCGCCATTCAACTTTTGGTCCAAATATGCCCATATGGACGTTAGTTGTCATATTGGACATATCCAACTCATTTTTTATTTCTTTAAATGCCACATGGAATTGCCATGTCATTTTGACCTTACCACATAACATTTATATGAAAATGGAAAGATATTCGGACTTATAAACACCTAATCCGACTCATAAATCAACCCCTATTAAATAAATTATTTGACCAATTTTCAACAATTTTGTTTAATTTTATTTTTTTCGATAAATTTCGAAAATGAGTAATTGATTAATAAAAAAAATAGGAAAATATGAAAAAAGTATAAAATTAATGCCAAAAATTCATAAATAATTATAGTAACCTTAACTTCAATTTAAACACTTTTTTTTAATTTTTTATTTTTTTCGATAAATCCCGAAATGAGTAATTAATTAATAAAAAGTATAAAAAAATATAAAATTAACGCCAAAAATTAAAAAATAAATACAGTAACCTTAAATTCAACAATTTCAATATTTTTTTAATTTTAATTTTTTTGACAAATCCCAAAAATGAGTTTATTAACAAAAAATATGAAAAAATATAAAATTACGCAAAAAATTCAGAAATAAAATATAGGAAAATATGAAAAAAAATGTAAAATAAAAAAAATTGTTGAAATTATTGAATTTAAGTTAATTATATTTATTTTTGAATTTTGACGTATATTTTTTATTTTGTTTTCATATTTTTTCTTTTTTACTAAAAAATTACTCATTTTCGGGATTTGCCGAAAAATATAAAAAATTTAAAAAAATTGTAGATTGAAATGTTACTATATTTATTTGTGAACTTTTGGTGTTAATTTATATTTTTTTCATACTTTTCATATTTTTAATTAATCAATTACTCATTTTTCGAGATTTCTCAAAAAATAAAAAATCTAAAAAAAAAATGAAATGTTAGATTTAAGGTATGTTAGATTTAAGGTTACTATATTTATTTGTGAATTTTTGGCGTTAATTTTATTATTTTTTTTATATTTTTTCTTTTTTTTATTAATCAATTACTCATTTTCGGGATTGACCGCAATAATAAAAATTAAACAAAATTGTTAAAAATGGGTCGGATGGTGAATTTAAAAGGAGCTGATTTATGGGTCGGATTAGATGTTTATGAATCCGAATATCTTTTCATTTCATATAAATGTTATGTAGTATGGCCAAAATGACATGTAAATTCAATGTGGTATTTAAAGAAATAAAAAAATGAGTTGGATATGTCCAACATGACAACTAACGGCCATAAGGGCATATTTGGACCAAAAGTTGGACGGCGAGGGCATGAGTGAACCAAACTTTAAACAGAGGGTATATCTAAACCTTTTCGAATAGTTTAAGGACATATTTGACTCCTTTTCCTAAATTAAATAAATAGACACATATTTTTTACATACATCATGCATAATAAAAAATAAATCATTTAACTGTATCTTACATGAATTGTTATTTATAATGCTTTTATTTATATATATATAAATATAAACATCTATATACACGTGTAGATTCAAATTAAAAATTATACATGTTAGCTTAAATCAAGTCCAGACAAAGAAAACATAAAATACAAAAGATAATATTATCTTAAGGTATTATTATTATTATTATTATATGTATAGAGAAAAATAGTTAGCAGGAGAAAGGAAAAGGGGCAGGGGTAGGTGTAAGATTGACCAAACGACTATCGCACACCACCATTTTCTCAAAGTCTTCTGTTTTCATCAATACCTACCTACCAGTCTACCCACTCATATATAAACCCCTTTTCCCTTCTTTTATTTCTCAGCTTGCACGTTCAAAGAGAACTACAAGCTGCAATCTGTACGCTTTCAATTCATTTTCTTTTATAGATTTACACGAGATTCAATCAAAATGCATACAATTGCTCCATCATCCGGTGTAACTCTCAAATCCTTAGTCCAGCAAACATCGCCACCGCCGGGTCAGATCAACCGGTTCGTCCCAGCTCGACTCGTCGTCCAATGCGGGTACCGGTTTGACTCAGCCAACACAAACGCTAGTACTGTCAATACCAACGGTATTCCGGCGAGCAACAATTTCGCCGGCCATGTCGGAGCGTCAAGAGCTGACTGGCAGAGCTCTTGTGCTATTCTGGCGAGCAAGGTTGTTTCACAGCAGCAGGATACCGAGAAAACAGGTGGAGCTGGTGAGATAACTGTAGTGAACGGACACAAATCTCTGGATCTCTTTCCGATTGATAACAATCTCCCCAAGCCGCTCACAATTACTGATCTCTCTCCTGCGCCCATGCACGGCTCGCAGCTTCGCGTAGCCTATCAAGGAGTACCCGGCGCGTATAGTGAAGCTGCTGCTGGAAAGGCTTATCCTAAATGCGAAGCCATACCTTGCGATCAATTTGAAGTTGCATTTCAAGCAGTGGAACTTTGGATTGCAGATCGTGCAGTACTCCCTGTAGAAAATTCTCTTGGAGGTTCAATTCACCGCAATTATGATCTCCTCCTCCGTCACCGTCTCCACATAGTCGGTGAAGTCCAACTTCCCGTTCATCATTGCCTCTTAGCTCTTCCAGGTGTTCGTAAAGAGTACCTGACCAGAGTCATCAGCCATCCACAAGCCTTAGCCCAGTGCGAGCTCACTCTCACAAAACTCGGCCTGAACGTAGTGCGTGAAGCTGTCGACGACACTGCCGGAGCTGCGGAGTACATCGCCGCCAACAACCTCCGTGACACAGCCGCAATCGCGTCGGCACGGGCCGCAGAACTATACGGTCTACAGATCCTGTCCGAAGGAATCCAGGATGATTCAAGCAACGTGACTCGATTCGTGATGCTCGCCAGAGAACCAATAATTCCCCGAACCGATCGTCCATTCAAAACGAGCATCGTTTTCGCACACGACAAAGGAACGAGCGTGCTGTTCAAGGTGCTATCAGCTTTTGCTTTTAGGAATATCAGCTTGACGAAGATCGAGTCTCGGCCACATCGTAACCGGCCGATTCGATTGGTGGATGATGCAAATGTGGGAACAGCAAAGCATTTTGAATACATGTTCTATGTAGATTTTGAAGCGTCAATGGCGGACGTGAGGGCACAGAATGCGTTGGCTGAAGTTCAGGAGTTCACATCTTTCTTGAGGGTATTGGGTAGCTATCCTATGGACATGACCCCATGGTGTCCATCTAGGGAAGAGTAAACAATTCTTTTTCATGAGACGTCAACAAATAATTATTTTCTTTAATTTGTAATTATATTTTCCGAATTAGGTAAAATACAAGCAATTTAACTTCAATTCCATTTAAATTACCTTTCTCTATATTATTGATTTAATTAATTAATGTTCGGGACGTATAATTTCACTATCGAATAAATGAAAATGGTTTTTAAGTATTCAATCAATTTCATCAACTGACAAAATATTGTCGGATAAACATAATCACGTGAAAGAGTTAAATATTGGATAAATATTTCTGTCCCGTTGATGCCTTATTTTGTCCCTAATATATTTGGTGTTTTTTTGAATGTTTTGAGAAAAAACAGAAAAGAGTTGGACATGTGTCATTGTAATTTCTTTTTTGTAAGAAAGTGCAAGTATTATTGTTTTCAAAATGAAAAATATTTTTTTGAATATTGGACTTGTTTTTTTTATGAATACAACTTACTTAGCCTTGTTTTTTTACTTCACATCTCTACCTGATTTGATCTTGTCAATAATCACAAATTCGAGAGCAGAAAAATTACCACAAAATAATTAGCTCTTTTATGAATAATTTAGAATGAACATTGTTTTATAAACTAAACATATTTTTCTAAGTAAAATTTTTAAAAAAATTCACCTCCACAGAAAATTAGGTGGGATGTTTGTGGTGGCTGCTTTCCTTGTTTCTTTTTAGCTCATTTGTGTGTTAATGTTCATTTTTTTCAAGTCTCAACTACTTTTTTCTTGACTTGTTCAGCTTTTAATGGCGGCTGCGTCATACAATGCATTTTACTAAGTACGTTTTTTTATTTATTGAGGAAGTGAGTCCTTTTCTTCTTTTAAATAGAATAAAATGACGTATCCTAAGAGGATTTTGAATGAAAATGGCAGGTAGGATTAGATGATCATATATACTATAGTACGTATATCTAAGTTTTCGCATTATTTGTTTTTCCTTTCCATTTCTCCGTAAAATACTATAATATATTCGATAAAAAATCTTATAAAGTAGAATTTAGGGAGGGTAAAATGTATTTCAAAGCAAGACAACACTTTACTCCGAAGATCTTTTTTTCTTTCTATTTAAATCATGTCCTTAATTGTTATGACATATCGTGAAAATATGTTAAATAACAGATTTTATATAGTTCGAGTTTATCATATTGATTCGGACAATTACAATAATAAAGACATCAATAAACCAAACTTATAATCAAGAACAAATTTCAAACTCTATATTGCACAATATAAACATAAATTTAAATCTTTTCCTTGATTTAATTTTGGGAAAGTCTTATTTCACCATCGTGTTGGTGAGGGAAATTGATAGTAAATCATTTTTTAAAATTAGTGTGGTAGGTAGAAATATATATATGCCCTGATTAAAACCCCTCAATTGTTAATACATTATGACGCCATACATCATGCCTTGTTTTACTTTAAATTAATTATTTTGACTACATTAACGTCACTCTACTTTAACAATATATTATCAAAAGTCTCGTTGCTTATAATTAAAAAGAGAATCCCAAATTTATATTATCCCCTAATTATTCTCAAATCCAAAAAAAACAAATAAAGGGTGTGTTGGAATTTAATAAAAGAACTTATATAACATTTATAAGTATTATAATATATAGTATATAACAATTCCAAGAAGAATTTAATGTCATTTATCTTCTTAGCTTCTTTTTTTTTAAAAAAAAAAAAGACAAATTTTTTTATGGAATAACATATGGGAAAAAATAACTTTAAAAAGACACTAATCAGTGGAGGAGTATTAAACAAAAATGACAGGATCTTATCCATGATTATAGCTAATTAGTCTCCTCAAGTGATTTGCTAATTCCAACCATAACTTGAGTCTGCCACTTATTTTCTGTTAATTAAATAATCACAACCACCTTTATGAGAAATACAGGAGTAAATTACAAAAAAAAAAACACTATATTTTAAAATGGGAATAATGTCCAAATACCCCCTCAATCTATGCCCGAAATCTCAGAGACACACTTATACTATACTAAGGTCCTATTATCCCCCTGAATTTATTTTATTAATAATATTTTACCTCTTTTCGACCTACGTGGCACTATCTTGTGGGCGCAACGATGGTTGACTTTTTTTTTCAAACTAGTGCCACGTAGACTAAAAAGGGGTAGAAAATTACTTATAAAGTAAGTTCAGGAGGGTAATAGGACCTTAGTATAGTATAAGTATGTCTCTGGAATTTCGGGCATAGGTTGAAGGGGTACTTGTACATTTTTTCCCTTTAAAAAGCTAAGAACTTTCATTTCATTTTCAATTTTCAGCTGTGGCTACTCATGAGTTAGGTTTGGATCATAATAATAAAACAAATATTAAAAAAAGGTAAGTACAATAGCAAGCTACCAAAAAGATGGTAATTGTTCTAATCAAAAGTTGTTGATGATGGCTGACACCATGACCAAGTCTTAAATTTGATGCCATCAAATGAGCATTTTCGCAATAAAATTCAAGATTTAAAGTTTGTTGGTTTATATAATGATCTTAAATTAATATTATATTAACAATAACTAATTTATGATATAATTTTTAATAAATTTGGACCTAAGTTATTAAATTCATGACATGAATATATAAGCAAACCTTTATATTCATGCCAAATCTTCTATTTGATGTTTTCCATAAAGAAGTAAATTATTAACGTATGGTGAGTGTAAAAAATGTATTCTTTCTAATGGAGTTTAATTCGTTATATATCTAAATAAAGTCTTACATTGATAAATCAAACAAAAATAAAGCTACTTATGAGATGTGTCCTTTCTAGATAATACTTATTTGGCTCAAATCAAAAGTTATAATATCATTTTAAGAGTATCGATCTTTGAACTATTTTAACAAAACATAATTAAGTATGACATGTTGTTAATCATATTTTTCAAATATAAGTTCATATTAATGATTAATGATAGCCAATTATTTTGAAAAATGTACATTTAAGACATTATAAAAGTAAAACCTTCTATAAGGTTTATGGACGGCTATGAGCATAGATTGACAATTTGCACTCAAAGTGTGAATAGGTTTAGATTCTTGATTTTTCCTAATTCATAGTTCTTTTAAAAAAATAGTTGGTGAACTCAAAGTTAATGCCTCAAGACTTGATACCTTTAAAATATTTTTTTGAAAACATTCATTAAAACTCCTTAATAACTATTTTAATTCAAAGTTAGCTTACCTATCAGAATACATACAGTAGTAACATCACATAATAATATAAGATGAAAATAAAATTACCATATGAATGGTAATTGTAAAAATTGTCACCTTCATGAGAAGTTTGTTGAAATTATAAAATATAATTCTTTAATAGGAAGTCATGATGATGAGTCAAGTTGATCATAAAATAAATCTTGACTATGTCACTTAAATTGGTTGTTGTTCAAAAAGTTGGTGGAAGGAACTGCCCTAATTAGTCTAGTTTGGGGTTTGCTCAAAGAAATTCCTATAGTGGATTTTGTATGGAAGAGAGAAGACATTTTGTCTTAAATTTATTAGAAAAAATAATTAGTCTTAGGGAGGTTAACATCATTTATTTAAAGAGATGAGATGGAGTTCCACAGACTAAGTAATTTTTTAAGGAAATAAAATAGTAATATACAGAACTAGTCTACCTAAATTTTAATCATATTAATAATAAAATCATGCTGAAAAAAATTGTCAACCCATTCTTGAACCCAAATAATAGTATTAAGTTTGATTAGGATATATAAATTCATGCATGTTGATCAGTTGATGTCTTATGAAATATATATATATATATATATCATTTCTTACTCATGTTAATATGTTTACTTAAGGTATTACAAATTAAAATATGTCAAAGTATTTAAAACTTATATGCCAAAGAAAAATAAACAACTTTAATGATGTTTATTTTTTTGTTTTAAAATCAAGGTCAGAATAATATAGTTATAAAGAGAAGAAGGTCAGACATGTAGATGAAAGATAAAATTTTTCTTCTTATTCAAGTGTATCTTCCAAATGGTGATATTTCCTAAAGGTAACCTTGTTAAAATTCTAAACTAGTAGATATATAGTTATTCACCAAGGTTCATATCATCTTGAAATTATACATACATGAATTTAATTAACTTTGAAAGATATCAAATAAGCAATCTACTATTCAATGAATTTATAATACATTTTTTATTTATCATGTTTTGTTTCACAGAGTCAATTTAACAAATATTCTTCAAAATTTAATAAATTAATTTAATAATTTCAAAATTTAGATGATGAAAACTAAATGAAAAATATGATAAGCTGCAACCATTCTCATATTATTATGATTAATAGAGATAATCATCTTAAATTCTTTGACTCTTGGGAAGAAAAATGTAATAAGTAGAAGTGAAAGAAAGAGTAGTGCAAGATTAAGAAAATTATAATAACTATTAATGACATTTACAAACTCTAACAGTAGTTATTATTATTATTATTATTATTATTATTACTCTCAGACCATCAAAAAAATCCCATCAAAGACACTGTTGCTTGGGCCAATATTCACAGTCATTTTCCTTGATGGCCCAAGAAGGTTCTCCCTTTAGGAACTTAGATCAACATCTAATTGGGCTTAGCCCATATGTCAGGTTGTTAGCCTTGGGTACAACCTGCTCTAGTCCATTATGTGTTGCAAGAGAATTGGTGAAATGTGAATGTTATTACATGATAAAATCCATATAATTTCATGGTATATATAACCTAATTATACTGTTGAATTACTCATAAGATAATATATGATCATCATAATCTAAATGATACTAAAAAGGAAAGAGGGAAAAAAGTTATATATCAGAAGTAGGGTTGTTCATAATTATGGTAAAAATCGCTATTATGCGGTATGATTTTGGTTTTACTTAAAAAAAGCTGCAAAATTAACAAAATCGAACTGATAAATTAGATTTATAAATTTTATAATTATTTATATATCATTCATAAATAAAATAAATATTTTGTTGAATTTCAATTAACTTAAGTCTTTAACTTTACCATTTTTTCTCAAGTCCAACACTTAAATTTTAGCCCAACAATTACAATCCTAAGTCTATGTCCATCAAAATTCATTATTTAAGTTTTTACCTACCATACTTTTCATAAGATAGTTACACTTTTTCTTAATTGAATCACTTTGTTCAACCAACAATAACTTTTTTGTCGATTGTTTATATTCTAGGTGTTTATGTCTATCAAGATTTGTATGTTCTCAAGACTTTATTACTTTCAAACCGAAAAAATGAATCAAACAAACCAACAATAATCAAATCGACGGTTATTTTTTCGTTTGATTTGGTTAGATTTTAGAAATTTTTAAAACAAACTAGATTTGTTTGGTTTTAATTTTAACGAATAACCAATCCAAACCAAATCACGAACACCCCTAATCAGAAGTGTGGCATATGAAAGATCGATATGCTTTTATGCTATATTAAGCTAATCGTCTTGTTGGATTATTCACAAATCATATCGAATAAACATATATAGAAATAAGTTAAAAATTGTGACACGCAAGTTATAACAAACTGATATGATATCGTACTACATACATTCTAATCATCTGAATTAAAGCTATAAAAATTGCAAGATATATGTGATATACAAGAATAAACCTTGATCTATTGGTTATATAATATGATAGATTAGATGCTATATGTTTGGGATTATATAAAACATTTGAAATCTTCAGAAAATCTAACTTTGATGCCAAAGATGTCAAATCCTTAACACTTGTTCAAGCAAAATGCAGTTAGTGCTAAACAAAGTAGGGATTCTATTATAAAGCCCAAATATAGAAGTGACTTAAATTTGTAATGTTTAGTCTTTAACAAACATAAACCTTAGTGGCACTATGTCTGGAAGGCACTCACAAATCACAATTCACAATATGAAGAAACAAAGACACCTTTAATTAATCCATAGAATAATAAGAAAGAAAGAAAAGTGAGAAGATAAAAGCATCAAAATCATTTGGGAGATTAGATTTGTTTTCAAAGGGCAAAATATTTTTTTAATGAAAGTCAAGAATATTCCCTCTTCTATTTGGTGGTCTTATTTACACAAACACCTTTGAAGTACTTTCTCGAGTTTATCAGAAACAATTTCATATTTATTTTTACAAACTTCACTAATAAAATTACACTGAAATTATTGTTATATTATATTTTAGAAAATAAACTGTAATTACCTTCTAATTACATTAGTAGAAAATGTGTATATGAAACTTACACTCGAAATTACATAATGCTAGTAGATCATTCTTTTGGGGTATGATGAAAGTTAACCTCATTGTATGTATGCCATGGCTTATGTCTGATGATAGACAGATTTAGAATTTGAAATTTATGAGTTTCAATATCAATTTCAAACTAATATTATAATAATAATTAAAAAATAATAATAAATTCACAATTAAATATTTATAGATATTAGTAATTTTTTATAAATCTACATATAGGGTACCGAACCAAAACTATGAATATAACATTTTAAAATTGAATTAGTTTATCCTAGGAAATTATTAGATAAAGATGTTACGTTAAAACCTTATCGAATCGCATTATATTCGCAATATCATGTAACGAATCTATGCGGTTGAATTAAAAGTTGCTACTTTGTAACATCACTTTTTATGACTACTGAGAATAATTAAATTGGTGTCTCAGATGATGAGATAATATTTGCATATGAAAGGCCAATAATTGATTTTCATGTCAACGCCCTCTCAATCAAATTTATTTTATTAAATTTACTTAATACGATTTACATATTTTATATAATTTACGAATTATTGTGTAGGAGCGAATTTACGTGCGCTTCAAAAATTGTAGTGGCTGTAGCTAGAGAGAGGGCAGAAATTTCCTAACATTTTCCTGTTCTAACTTTTCTTTTAATTTATCCAAAGGGAAATTTTTTCTATAACTTTAATTCAAAGAAGTATCTCAGCTCTTTCCATTATATCAACAAAATACATTTAAGAAAACTGCAAATGGCAGCAACTATAGAGAAAGAAATAACCATTCCCAAGACAATGGATCTTAGTATCTTAGCACAGTTTGTTGTAAGAATAAATGATGTGCATAACCAACAAAGATTGAGCTACCATATACATTATTATCTTTGTTATGGAGAATTTTATCCCTAGTATGAAACTTTTCGATATGAATACAGATTTATCCAAACTTTAATATGAATATATATTGTTATATGAAGGGCTTTAGTCCTTAATAAGAAACTTCATGATACGAATGTAAATTTAATCAGACTCGAATATGAATAAAGAAAATGAAATTAAAAATAAAAATAATGTATATATTATACATGGTTCGTAAAATGTGGTATGATCAGACCAGAAATAGGGAGTATCAGTAGGGTTTGAACGTAATGTCGTAGTTGTTTATCTTTACTTTTTAGTTAAAATTCAGGAGATAATTTATTTTTTATTTTTATCAAATATTATTTATTTTTTAAATATTTGAATGACTTATATTTAATAAAAGCGATAAAAGTAAAATCACTCTTTTATTTATTAGTATTTCTAAAAGAATGGGCAAAACCAAACATGAACAAGTAAAAATAAACAGATGAAGTAACATATAATTATAACAATAATAATAATGGATTAAATTAAAAATTAAATTTCTATATAAATATTTTAATACATTTTAATGAATTTATTTGATACAAATATTTCATATACCTAAAATTAAGTGGGTTCACGTAAATCCACTATTGGTTTAACTTTGTATACCTTTTTATTTATTATAAACATTTCTGAAACGTGTCTGGAGGTATAGTTAAAGGCATACTCAGTTGTTCAGTAAAATAATTTAAATATAGCCTTAGGTGCGATGATTAAGACTTATCAATTTTTAATTAAAAATTAAAAATTTTCTTTTATATCCTATAGTATGATCAGTTATTTATTCCTTATCCTTTTTAAGTTTACCTATTTTAAATTTCGATTAATCAAACTGGCGCACTATAAAGTTTATATGTACCTTGTGATTTAAAAAAACTTGAAAAGGGAGTAAAAGATAAGTAGCCAGTGATATAAATTGTGTCCAAAAAGTTGACTTTTTTATGCTGTCAACCACTATATTACCACAATTAATTTTAGTGTCTTTAAATGTTTACTACTTGGACCACTATACAAATTAAAGTTCGAGTGTTGGTCACATGAGAATGCATGGCATGAAAAAAAAAAGGTGGATGATGGATGGGTGGGGTGGGACAAAAACGGAGTTAGTAAAGATTCAGAGGTTCATTTAAATTTTCTTCGAAAGAATAGTATATTAATTATATAGTAGATGTTAATTTTTCTTTTGACTTTTATAATTTTTTTTTTATATATTTAAATTGTTTATTGAAAATTTTGACTCTGCGACAAATTACGTGATTGTAATTTCACGAAAGGATTAATAGTGCGCCTTTTTGCATGTTATATATACAAGACACGTTTTGTTTCCACAACCCCTCAATTTATACTCTATATCTTTCTCTCAAATTTTCAAACCTAAAATTAACAAAGCTTGAGTTAGTAGTACTACTTATCATACTCATGATGAAACAATTAAGCATATCATGTTTTCTTGTATTTCTCAACATGTTCCTCTTTGTCTTCCTTTCACCAGCATCGTCTTCACGTTATTTCTTGTCAACCATAAGTGAAGGTAATCAACTATACATAGACCATATTTATGTTCTTGCTCGATTCGAACTCATTATTTTAGGGTTTTAGGGTCGGAGAAGGTTGATATCGTTTACCATCTGAGCAATCCCTCGTGTATATTTAATCATATAATCTATACTCTATTTCCTTTTTTTTTTCACGTACGTTTATGATATAATTAAGTAGCTATAACTTTGATTTTCTTGCAGTGAAAGAGGATATAAAGCAAGGGAAAGTCAACCTTTCGTTATATACAGTTGACCACATGGAAACCAACGATAGCCTAAATGTAAACTTCTTATAATTATTTTTTATCTTTGCTTCTTATACATATATTCACAACATGTTAGTTATTTTATTACATGACTTTCCGTTTTGCGAGCCAGGTTCAAAGTTTAATTTTTTAATTTTTTGTAAAATTGTAATATATAGATAAAGATTCGACTACAATATGATATTATCTATTTTGAATCAAATTTTTTATGGGATTTGACCAATATGACCAATTTTCATATGAATTAACTTTTAAACTTGTGAATTGGTCTTTGATTTATATAGTCCATTATACAAAAAAAATTATTAATTATTTGACACTATGTTTTTTTTTTTGGTTTTCTTAATTTGTAGAAACTTATGGGGTTGGAGGAATGTGTTGAAGAAGATGGAGAATGCATGAAGAGAAGGGTAGTAGCAGAAGCTCATCTTGATTACATCTACACTCAGAACCATAATCATCCTTGATATTAATTAATATAATTAATCCTCTAAGCTAGCTGGTGTTGTTAATAAATTAAAAGGACTAGCTAGATATATAAGCTTTAATGACCTTTTATTTTCAACATTAAATAATTTTCCTACCTAAATTTTTCTTTTTGGTGCCATTTCTTTTTCAGCGTTCTATGTTTAGCATAGAAATGTGGTTTTTATTTATTTCATTTCGAAAATCTCAGTTTGTAACTTTTACTTGTTTATGTTGGACTTTGAATACTCTATTAAGAAAGTACATATTTTATCTTAGTATTCATATTAATTAGTGTCAAATCTTTGATAATAGGCTTTAAAATGATTTAGAATGTGTATTTTGTTTTAAAGCAAAGTGGACGAATAAAAGTACACACAAAATTTACTTACCTTTAAGACTTTTTGACATGTCATTTATTTGATAGAGTATGACAGTGAGGTAGTTGATAAATTACCCTTATTAATTAATTTCTTCCTTGAATTACATATTAATGAATATTTATAGCAGTACGGGTGAAATTAGACATAAAAAATATATTGTGTATATTTTTAATCTCTTAAAGTGACAAATACTTGCAACCAGATTAGAATGGAGGAGAATAGAAAGAATGAGAAGATAGTTTTAAAACATTAATGGGATGTGGTTGTTTGTAAGTAGCTTGACAGAGTCGACAAAAGGGAAGTTGGATGTGGGGGAGATGCATAATAAATATTTTTCCGATATTAAATTATCTATCGTATTTTTTAAAAATATATATATAAATTTTAAGAATAATTGTTACAAACAGTTTGGGCAGAGTACCTAAACCTACCCTAAACTTGACCGAGGTTAATTAGATAGTACTCCCGTCATATTATTTTTTGTGATGTTATTTAATTTGACACAAAATTTAAATTAAGTAACTTTTATAAAATTTATGATATAAAATAAGTTATGTATAGATGTTTGTGTGACTACTAGGAGTATTCATTAATGGTAAAATGAGGATTTTTAAAATTAAATTATTACTCGCACCGTTTAAAAAAAATGATCTCATTTCCTTTTTAGTCTGTTTAAAAAATAATGACTTCTTTCTTTTTTTGGTAACATTTTAATTTCAGTTTTCCACGTGACATGTTTAAGGCCACAAGATCAAAGGACAATTTTGTACATTTGACCTAACTTTAATTTAGGAACACAAGATTCAAAAGTCTTCTTTTATACTCTTAAACTCCGTGTCAAATCAAACCAGGTCATTCTTTGTGAAACGGAGGATGTACTAAATATAAAAATATGACATTATTTTTGACGTTTCCACTGATTGAATAGAAAAAATATGTTATATAATTAGGAGAGAGTAAGTAAATATATTCAAAAATTGCGACAAATAATTTGAGGACGAGAAAGTAATTAAGTAGCTAGCTGCATGATGATGAGATATAAAGTATGGGGAAGTATAAAGAGAAGCTTCCTAACAATTTTATAGCTCCAAAGTTGTGTAAACTAGCAGCTAATATATAGCATGCATGACTTTATTATAAGAATTTACTGAAGACAGTTGGGAAGTGACATAGAATTTGATTTCATGATCACATATTTATTTATGTAGAGGCCATAAGTTAGGTGCAGCTATTTTGCATCAGCTACAGATCACATAATTGAATTTCTAGACACAAATTGCTCAACACTCTTAAGTTGAAAGCACCGCGCATATAATTTTATGCAAGCAGTATCGATACATTATATTATATGCGAGCAGTATCGATACATTAGATTATCAGTAAAATTATGTTTAATTAAAAAGTGTAACACATAAAAAAACTCCGTAACATCTCGTCAAAACTCCAGTGTGCAAAGTGCTTTACAAAGATTAGGATCATTTGACCATGCAATTTGAAATGGTACAGACATTTTTTTAAAATTAAAACTTAAACTTCAAATTAATGAAAATTAACATCGAAACGTCTGGTTAGTGTTTAGTATCCAATGCTTGTATTGTCAGTGCAAAAAAAATAAAAAAATAAAAAAATAAGGGAATAAAAGGGTACTTTTATTCATCTTTAATTATCCTTTCTCCTAGGAACATGAATCAGATGCTGTTTTTTACTTTGTAGGCAAAGTGCATTAATTTACGTTCAATAAACTTGCTGTTTAATCAAATTAAGTGGAACATTATCTCTATGTCCATCCATTTCTCAAAGCTTTCATCAAAAGTTGATACCTACAACCTAGCTATCACATTTTATTGACTTAAAAAATAAAAAACAGCAGCAACAACACTTGAAATTTAACAGAGTTTTATTTGATGATTGCAACAACACTTGGTTAATCAAAAATAAATTCAATGCGTAATTATACATTATTCAATATTATATTGAATAAATTACCAAAAATTTTAAAATAAAAAATATTATGTTGAGAGTGGGATTTGAACCCACGCCCTTTCGGACCAGAACCTTAATCTAGCGCCTTAGACCAACTCGGCCATCTCAACATGTTTGTTAACAATTCTTGATTTTACTTTATAGACATTTATACGTCTTAATTGCAACTCAAAAGATTAAATCCATTAAAAAACAGAGGAAAAATTATGCAACAAAGCAAACTTATACTATTTAATTACTCATCATAGCTATAGTTTGCTATAGTTATCATTTGCGACTAATATTATACATTAATTACGTGGGCTGACTTCGAGTTTGTATAGTTAGTTACATCTGTATATGTGTAATTCACCATAATATACAAATACATGTGTATAATATACAATTATTTAATCTATATGCATATACAATTCACCTCTCTCCCGCTCTCTGCCCTGTCTCGCTCGCCTCTCTCCTCCCTCTCTCAATCTCGCTTTCCCTATATACAAATGTATATGTATAATATACATACATATACAATTCTCTCCGCCCTCTCTCCTCCCACTCCCAATCTTGCTCACCCCTCTCCTCCCTCTCCCAGTCTCGTTCGCCTCTCTCCTCCCTCTCCCGCTCTTGCTTGTCATATATACAAATACATATGTATAATATACAATTATCTAACCGATATGCATATACAATTCACCTTTCTCCCACTCTTTCCCCCTCTCTCGTCTCTCTCCTCTCTCCCAGTCTCGCTCGCCTTTCTCCTCGATATAACATGTAGCTACCGAATTGTAATTATCAAACTATAGCTATGGAGAGTAATTACGCTATTTTTAAGAGGCTCTGTGAGAGTTTTCCTAAAAAAAATCCAATATCAAATGTTTTGGACAAAAAAAACAGATTCAAATAAGGAAAAATTACATAAATTGATACATTTTAATAAATAATTACAAATTTTAGCTATACCTTTTATTTATTACCATTTATAGCAATATTATGTTAAATCTGCAATATGTACTAAAATTGAATTATATATGGAATTTATATGAATTATAATTGTTTTTTGAAATATATTACGTTGTTTGGTAAAAATTAGACATATTGTACTATAAGTGTATTAAAATGTGTGATAAATGTATCAACTATCATTAAAACTTGTATTATATGTAAATAATAAATTGTTCTTTGTAATATGTATTAGACTTGTATTAAAAATGAATTAAAAGTGATTAAATAAAAAATAAATATTATTATTATTAATGATAAATATTTTTTATTAGTAGTATATTTATGTAAATTTCCCTTCATATAAAACTTGTATCATAAAAAATAGGGAAAAAGGTCTGATATACCCCTCAACTTTGTCATTTGGAGCTGATATACCCCTCGTTATGAAAGTGGCTCATATATGCCCTTACCGTTATACAAACGGCTCATATATACCCCTGCCGTTACAAAATGGCTCACATATACCCTTCATTTAATGAAAGTTAAAAAAATTAGTTTTAAATTTATATTTATTACTTTTAATTTTTGAAAAAAATTTATTTAGGGGTATATATGATTCTTCTATCAAAGTTCAAGGTATATTTTAATTTTTTAATACATAAATTATTTTTTGACTTCTTTTATTATAATTATTTGAGTTTCTTATTCTTATTTTATTTTTCTCTTTCATTCCTTTGTTTAAAGAAAAAAAATTTAAACTATTTTTTTGTCTATATTGTAATTTGATTTTTGTATTTGAAGAAAAAAATTTGGTCATCTACAATAAGTTTTACAAGAATATTAGTGAAACATAAATTAATTTGATTATCAAAATAATAATTCTAAATTAGTCATTGAAACCAAAAAAGTCAAAAAAATATGTTTGACGAGGATTAAATTTACTCATATGGTATTATATATTGTAGAAAAAAATGATTAAAAGTTAGATTAAAATTATCTTTTTTTTTCATTTCCGTTAGAGGAAAAGGGTATATGTGAGCCATTTATTTATAAGTAGGGGTATATATGAGCCACTTTCATAACAAGGGGTATATCAGCTCCAAATGACAAAGTTGAGGGGTATATCAGACCCTTTTCCCTAAAAAATATGTTGTGTGCTTTCTGAATAACAGGCTAGTAATATTGACAATTGTTTTACGTAATAATGAAAGCTTCGACCCGAATGGCCCATACTCAACTGGACTATTAGCCTCATATTCGTTTCCTCAATTTTGTAAGTTGTTATTATTCAAATTTGTCGATTTAAATATCAAGATATGGAGTCATAAAAAAGAAAATACGTAAAGCCTAATAAACGAACCATGCTTCCTCTTTATTATTTTTTATTTTCCCAATTTCACCCATGCTTACTGCTCCAAAAAATACACACATTCATTAACTAAACACAAATAAAAAGGATTAGAGAAATTATTGATCATAACAACTCCTGATCTCTGCCTTGTCATGATTATCTTAACGTTTGTACATCACAATCTGACCATATCAATATTATTAATATAATAATAATAATGGTGTTAGTTGAGGTCTTAGCAAGTGTGCTTAGTTCCATTTTATTTTAAAAATAACAACTCATTTCACTTGTTTAATTTGCACGAAACTTAAAGATTTTAAATAATTACATATAATAATTCGTCGTGTAGATATAAAACACATCTTATATTGTTGTTTTGTTGATATAATCACTTCGTTCATTTTAACTTGTTCAATATATTAAAAATAAATATCAATTTACTCATATTTATTAATTACAGTCATTTTTCAATACATTTATCAGAACAATCAATTTATTGTATTCAAAGGTGATACGTAAAATTATCAATCTTGTTATTTATTTTTCTTTAAGAGATATAACAAATCAATACCGGATAAGTAAAAATGAACAAAAAAAACTACATACAATGCTCTCATTATTTAGTACTGGAGACACATGTCTAAATTTCTTAGTACATACGCGCACCACTAATAGGAAAAAAAAGCATGAAGTGGAATAAGTACTATGTCATTTAGCCTTCTTATAGCATATATATATACCAACATGCGATAATTTATATCAACGTTAAAAAATGTAAAAATATAAAATTTTAGGAAGAAGTCACAAATTTATTTCGTGCCAAGACATAAAAGAGAAAAAGAATCTTACTTAAAATTTGAGGCGCAAAGAATCTCATGTGATTTTTTGATAGTCCTTGTTCTGTTTATTCCATCGACAAATTAGAGTGCATTCAGACATGAAGGATCCCCACTTTACCCAAAACTATACTGTTCCTTTATTTATCGCGATAAAATTAGAAATTTTCATTACAAAAATTTAAAATCAAAGTAAATAGACATACGAAATTTAAAATTCAAAGAAAAAATAGACGTACGAATTAGTTGAATGAGAAATTGACATTATATATAATATATTAGATAGTTCTAATAATATTTAAATATTATAATATTTCATTCATTGCAGGAGGTTACCCTGATTGGCTTTGCCCCTGTTTATTTATGCCATTTTTTAACATATAAAATGGATAAAATGATATCATGTTATCAAAAGATATTTAGGAATAATCCCTTCAACGCTAAAAAAAATATATACTATGTTAAATAACATGAAAAAGCTACATGCTATATCAAAGTAAAGATGGTTATCCTATCTTATCTGTGTTTTATATAGTTTATATCTATTTTTTTTATTATAAAAAAACATATAGTTGCTATGGATACATAATGTTTGACATCATGGGTTTAAAAATATTAAATAAGAGATTTTTCATAATTTATTATATTCCCTACCCAAGATCCCTACAACTTCCCTGGCAACTATAAAGAATTGTACTATACATTTGCTACCAAATTAATGTGGATATAGTTTGGCAAATACCCACTTTGTTTTAGTAATATTGATCAATTAAATTTATACTTTATTGAAAGGATACCAAACTATAACATTATGTACGATGCCTAATGCAATTAATTATGAAGTATTTAAGTTATATGCATTATCGATTCAAAAAATTCTTACACGTAACTCATATAATTTAATTTTTTTTTTTATTAATCAAACACAAGGTGTTGCTATTTTATTTTTCATTTTACCATTTCAGGCAACTTACTCATCCATAAGTTGAAAAGAACGTCTCATCGATCTTATTTGCTGTAAGCATGATCCTTAAACAAAACTACAAAAATTCAATCTATTTTCATAGTACTATTCCTGGAATTTTGTTCTTGCTCTTTGTTTATGGACACTAGTCTAGACTCCTTCATGGATCAGTACAAAATTAGAAATTTCGTCAAGAATGTTCATGATTTAATATGAACGTATAGAGAATACTTTTTAACCTGCTAATAATCTTCATGACCTTTAAAACACACAGGAAAATAAAAAATTCATAAGATAATCTCATATTAGTGTTGATTAAGCTCAGAAATCAAAGAGTAAGAGGCTAGTAAATCTATTTTGAAATAAAAAGTATCTACAATTTTCCACAATTCCAAATTGATAATTCATCCCTCCATAGCCACATCAGTAGGTATATAAATGCCGCAAAAAAAACCCAACTACTACTACTATGACAACCTATAAAGAAAAAGCAAGCGGACAACTTGTATCTTCATAAAATGTAACAACAAAATAAGACTATAATCAAAGTATATAAAACGTCAAATAGTAACAGAAAATCAAATAATAAGAAACTACAAAGTAGTATTATGAATACCACTAATCTTTTATCCTAATTTGAGTCCTCAATAACATGTTATCTAAGACAATATGCTTAGTTAGCTGAAAGTTGTCATGTCCTATTTAACGAGTCAAAAACCAAAAAGAAATATCAAGTATTGAATAATAGCTATACACGTGAAAGAAACTTAAATCACCTACAGTTTACATTTGAAAAATTAAAAATTAACAACTTACCCTTTAGTTTGCGATATGATATCATGATATCAAATTGAAGTTTTGTTTAGATATGCCATATGAAATTTTAGTGTTGTATATTTTTTTATAAACATAAAAATTCCATAAGTTTTAAAACTATTAAAATAGTCCGAATCGTTTATCCAATATTATCAAATAAACAAAAAAAAATCATAAAATCATAATTATAAAGTTATTGGTTCTCCATTTAAGTAATTGTTTCATTAATATATTTGAGTAAAAATAAAACACCTTTCACGGACTCTTCAAGATTTTATTACTCAACAATCGTGAAATATTAGTTAAAGTGATTATATGTTGGTGAGAATAATAAATTTTAAAAAATAATGATGTGATTATAAATTTTATTTACATGTGAAATAAATGGTTAGTAGATATAAATGTGGGTTGTTTTAAAAAAATATAAACTTGTGGATCATTTTTTGCATTGAAATATCTCAAATCATGATATGAAATCACCATGTAATTCCATATCATATTTTTTAAAGAATATAAAATCACATCTCATGATATGAAATCAACATAAAATTACATGTTCAAGCGCTAATTTCATCTCACGATACCATACGTCTACTAAATATAGCTATACATTTAAAAGTCTTCTTGATTGCTCATTTAACTGTTAGTGAACAGTGTTAACTGTTATAATAAAGGCAGTAACTTTCTGCCTTTCCAATATCAAAATAATACTTCATTTGATTAAAAGCATAAGATTTAAGAAATTGTGAACATAATAATGACAGAAAATAATTAAATACATTTAGGTAGAGGGTCAAGATCAAAGGCGTAGCTAATTCACTAGATTTGGTCCAAATTTCATTTAAAAATTCTTTGAATTAATATACGCATCATTAATTCACAATCTAATAATTTTAAAAAATTAGAATCACTCAAATTCATAAACTTAAAGTCTAGCTCGGCCAAGAACCTCAATGCCTTTGCCTTTGCCTTTTGCTCTACAGTAACTACAACAACTTAAACGGTGTTAAATTCATTCGATGTAAATTTAAATTAATAAATTATTAAATTTTTTAAAAACTAAAAAAATAAATATATCTTTTTAATGATTGAATATATAAGAAAAAAAAGAATCACAGTTTAGGTCAAAGCAGCTCAAAAATTTCTTTATCCACTAATTTGCCTCCTTGTTCCACTACCTAAAATCTCACTTTTCCACCATCTTCACGTGTCATTCAGTAATGCTGTCTAATTTCTAAAACTTTTTTTTGGTCAATAATAAATTAGTACTAAGATATTTTAGGAGTATTTTTATGTTAAAATATTAAATAGTTTTGTGTTGGATTTATTTAATAAAAAATAGTGATTTTTAATAGTAAATATATCACAAGTAGCTGCATAGTGATGATTTTAATATTTATATATTCATCATTCAGTATCAGAAACATATTTTTTAAATAAAGGTGAACCAAAATGATGCAACGTGGATGACTAGCTCATAAGACTAGCTTACAAGTGTCTTAATGGTAGGTTTTATCAAAGAAAGTTGTGTACTAATTGAAATTTGGGTATAAATAAAATTAAAGTTTATATCAAAAATCATATAAACTATAAAAATATCATATTTACTAATAAGAATCGTGGTTTAGCGAATGGATACGTTTCTTTCTTAATTAAATTTAATTTTTGACTATAGAAAATATTTTTTTAAAAAACTTATAAAACACCAATTCAAATATTATTGGATTTAAATTGGATACTGAACATTAACTTAATATCTTAAATTAAAAGATCGTTTAATTGAAAATAAGTTATTTTTATATTAATTATTTTAAAATTAATTATTCTCTATAATTTATCGGATCATGTATATTAACAATTTATCTCAACAATAACAATTACACATAACATTAGAATTTTATCCCACAATTATTTTTATTTCGAAACTATTTATTTTTATTCTTCGCTCGAAACGACTCCTTAGTTGACTTGAAAAGTACAACTTTTACGCAGAATTCTCAAATGTGTATCTATCCACCGATCACTTTGCCTACGTGTTGAGACATGACAAATCTTCCAATCAGATTTGTCCATTTTAATATGACATGGACAAATGGATGCCACCCCCACTTTACTTTTATAATGACCCCCTATTTTTTTTTTATATAATTATACAGTACTAGTTCTTTATTTATAATATAAAAATAAAAAGCTTGAAATAGTAACTTTAAAAAGTACATAATCTGATTATATTCAAATCAAATTGATAAAATCAAGTTCTATGCACTATATGTGCACATTCAAGTTTTGTGGATTCTACCTACAACTTCAATCTCTAAGGTTTTTGGAGGTCATCATAGTCTCAAATATTCCATAATTTTTAAAGGATTCATAAAAAAAATAAATATTAAATAGCCCATTAACTCTAAGTCATTATATTTTAGAATATTTCATAAGCTCTTGAATTTTCCTAAAGAGATCATGAGATAAACAATAATCCTCCTCAAAATGAAAGGAAAAATGAAATAAATATATTTTCTTTTAAAAAAACATTTTGAATATCTCATAAATCATTGGAATAGTTATAACGAGATCAAGAAATATGACCAGATTCTAATTCTTACAATAGAATATTTCAAGGAAACCCACAAAATTCTCATTTCATGAAAATAAAATAAATCCCAACAAGGTCCAGATTAATTTTATTATCGTAAATACGTCGTTTTACCCTTGAATTACTTAAATAATCAAAATAATAAATAAAATTATACCTATATTATTTAGTAAATAAATTCTATTTCTTAATACTTATGCGTAATTATTTTTTCGATTATTTTAAAATTTATTACCAACATTATTAAATTTACATACATACATAACCATATTATAATTAGCTAGTATGACATATTCTCTTCGAGAGAGAGCCGAGCCGCCCAACGCGAAATGACGACCATGAATTAATCTTTATTTAATATCAATCAATAAACTGTTATTAAGATATAAAATTATCTATTATTCCGTAACATACTAAATTATTTTTTTTTAGAAACCATCGATAGATATATATGTTAAAGGAAATAAAAATTATTTTGACCTTCTAAATGACAAGTACATCGAACAAAATTAAATAAAAATTGTATTTAATAAGTAAAGTAGTTTTGATAATCCAACATAAGTATTCTGAAATGCACTTGCGGAAATAACAAGTTTATGATAAGAATCTCATGATACGATGCGGCCTTCTGTCTATTATATATATTTTTAACGCATTTATTAAATAAATATTAATTAAAAAACAGTTTGATTAAATTACTCTATCTAATTTTTACTTTAAATCTTAATACTTCACACATTAATTTCCTCTCATGTATACAATTATAAACATGTACTCATACTAATAAAAATTAAACTAGATTCATTTACATTCAACACAAGAGTATCAATTCCCAAAGAAGGACATTCTCTTTTTGTTTAGTTATTTGAATTCGAGTCTTCTAGTTAAAAATAAAAGAGTATTTATTATTAGATTATATTTTTTTGGATTTTTATTCGATATTTGATTTCTGATATTCATATTGAAGCCCCACTAATCTAAAATTATAATTCAAAACTTCCTGTTCAAAGATTAAGGAGTACTTATCTCTATATCAGATTTGATCTTTTAATAATTAAAATTCAATTTATTCAAAAATTAAATAAATATATCGTAAATTATAAATTATATTAATTTGATTAAAAAAATCAACATATTTATCAAAGTGTTTAAATAAATTTTAACTATAAGTGACAAATAAAAGTAAACGTGAATATAAAATAGACCAACATTCGTAAAAAGGTTAAGATAGGAGTAGGAAGAAAAGGCAGAAGAATCGGGTCCACAGTTTCTTGTTTCTATGAACTCTCACTTCTGTTCTCTCTCTATTTTTCACAAATTTTTTTTAGCGACTTTTCGTTGGAGAGGTCGAAAAGGTACCTCTAAAACTTTTGAATTCGATCGGTAAAACAAAGCAACAAAAATGGGTACCGATCGAAATTGTTCATCTTCTTCGTATCTATGTAGCGAAGCTCAACGTGTTAATTGTTCAAAAGCGCAGAATTGTCTGTTAAAGATTCTCAAAATTATCTCCACTGTCCCACCACAAAACAACAATACTCCACCTTCGCAAAATCTCGATGGATTTGCTATTGACTTGAACATTGGGTTTAATTTAACGCCGCTGGAGATGGAGGAGGAATCTGGGTCTCCGGTTGACGGCGGTTTTGTTAGCAGTCCCGTTGTGGCGGAGTGCGGCAGCGGCAGCGGCAGTGTTGATTTTGGGAAATGCTCTGATATCGATGACGGTGGAGAGGAATCGTGTAGAAGTGTAGAAATTTTGCAGCTTGAGAATAATGGGGTTTTTGAGACGAGTGAATCGAAAGAAGAAATTGGGGAAGTGAAAGAGCAACAAGGATTTATGGGTTTACTAATTGAAGCAGCAACATTGATATTTGGAGATTTTAAAGACGAAAATCCATTTAAACTTGATGAGAAATTAAAAATGGATGAACACCACTACAACAACGACAACGACGTTACTGCTACTAAAAAACAGCTTAAACGAAGAATTAACGAGTACACAGAGGAAGTCATTGAGGATAAATCTTCATATCCATTGGTTCGATCAAAAAGGGGGAGAATTCAAGTTTTGCCCAACAAATACAGAGACTCCATTCTTGAGCCATTAACGCCCTTCTCAAGAATCCGATCAACCATTGTAACTAATAGACGGCGGTCCAAGTAGTAAGTAAGATCGATCACTCAATTTTCCGGTGAAGTTTGTACGTTTTGTTTTGTTAGTGTAATTTTAAGCTAGTAGTAACGGGAACTAGTTTACAATTCTGTAAACACTCATTTCAATTTGTTTTGCTTCATTTTGTACATTAACTTTGCGTGTGAGTTTGTTCACATTATGAATTCCGGAGTTATGATACAGGCATTAACAAGTTAATTTGTTATGAATTCTTACGATACAGAATATGTTGGGACATGCTCACCTAGGCACGCGTTAAGAAATAAGAATAGCTAAAAGTAGAGTAATATTGACGATGAAGATTCATATAACTAAGTTCAATTTGGTTTGGAAAATGTGTTAATTTTTAGGATTTGTTTCTTACACTATGGTAGGTTATTATTAAATGTCGAATTGATTTTTACAAACCTAGTTCATTGTGTTACAAGTTGAAACATTTGAAAACGCTTATATTTATTGGTCAAAATAGGTTCCAGTTTAATGTTGGACAAGGCAAAAAGGACATTCA
Source organism: Solanum pennellii (assembly GCF_001406875.1). NCBI lineage: Eukaryota > Viridiplantae > Streptophyta > Magnoliopsida > Solanales > Solanaceae > Solanum > Solanum pennellii. The sequence continues at coordinate 56,984,165 of NC_028642.1, forward strand.
AAGTTGAGCTTTTTTGTACTCTTGATTGGGGGCATAAAAGTTGAGTCTATATTTGGTGCTTAGTTCTTACTACAGTGAGGGGATTGTGTTGGATTCAAGTACTCACTAAATTGTGGTAGCATAGTAGCATAAAATGATAGAAATTTATGAAAAGGATACTTAAGTTTTAGTTTGACTCGATCCAAAATTTAAAAATTAAAATTCACTTTTGAGTCATAGTTTTTTTAAAAAATAAAAATGTGTGCATCATACCACCATGCCCTTTGAATTTTGAAATTTTAATCATTTCACGTAGAATATTATATTCAAAAAATTATTGAATATAGAAAGTAATATTTTCTTAAATAGACAACAAAAAGTAAAATATGTTATACTCCTAGAAGAATATGATAGAGAGGAGAAAGACACTTTTTACTTTTCTTGAGGGGTGTTTGATAATAGACGAAAACTTTTTATTTATTTGATGAAATAAAATAAATATTTCATTATAACACAATAAAAATACCTTTATAAGAAAATATATACTTGAAATAGCAAGGATAATAAATAGGATATAATTCTACTAGCAAATCAGCATCACAACAATTAAGCTTAGGCAACTGTTTACCAAAAATACAAAAATACCATAGTCAAGATAAAGGTGATGTAAGATTGTAGTCTATATCAATTTATTTGGAGTGTAGCTAGGTGTTTTTCCACTTCTCTTTGTTCCCCCTTTCGTATCCAATGACTTCAACTTTCAATATATATTCTTAATTAGGTCTAATGTCATTTATTATTGGGGCGGAGCTAAATACTGAGTACGAGTTTGGTCAAATTCAATATTTGTATTCAGAAGTTTATTAAATATATATAAGTATTAAGTTTTGAACACATTTTTTTTATACTTGAAATTGTGGTTATAAAATTTTAAATTTACAAATTCAAACTCTGACTTCACACTATATATTAACATTAAAAAAAAGTAAATGTTGCAACTATATTTTGAAGTAAATTAAACACAGGAGCAGCCTTTGGACCAAGAAAGATAACGTGTCCATGGAAGACTTTGACGGGAAAATTGGTTGATTAGGTCGTCAAAACTACCGTGTTCACTTCATTAATTTTACCTTTTTCCTATTTTGTCAACTTTTCAAAATAAACAAATATAAGCCAAGATTGAATGAATAACTTTCTACCCCTCGAAGAGAGGGAGTTGCTCAGATGGTAAGCATCTTTCATTTTTAATATGAAAATTGCGAGTTCGAGTAAGCAAGGGAATAAAAGGGTGGGAGGGTAAAAAAAACTTTCTACCCCTCATTTATGCATCTTAAAAAACAAAGTAAATGTTATGTGATTTGGTTAGAGTTCTGTAATCTGCATTGTCACTATTACAAAAAAAATCATTCTATTTCGAATAGAAGTAACACAAGTCCTTGACAACAATGAGAGAATTATAATTTGTTTATAACACACAACTTGTGTTTTTGAAATATTTTTCTATTTATTGGTTTGAACACAAATACCAATTAGGAGGAGGAGCTAGAAGTCTAAGTATGGATTTGATCAATATTTGTATTCAAAAGTTTATTAAATATGTATAAAATGAACACAGTTATTAACACTTGAAATCATCCTTATTCGCCTGTGATTCCAACATCCATCATGTACAAAATTGATAGGAGATAATTGATTCTTCATACTGTCATGAAGTTATATAATTGCAAAATACTTTGATCAAACTAACTATTGGTTAAGACTTAAGATCTAAGTTTAGTTACTTTAAATTAAAATGAACCATTGATATAATATGAAATATAGCTATAGTTGTACGTTGACTGTTGTTGGCAGCAGTTAACCATTGCTACTATAAAGGAAGAGTCTTGAGTTAAGTTAAAACTACTAAAGTTCTTTTGCTACAAAGTCACGCCCATAAGGTGTTTGCTTAAAGACTTTTTGGGGGACAGAAGACACATTTTTTGGTACCTTATAAGGCTGACTAGATTGCTGTCATCGAACATTATGGTTAAAATTTATGACAATGATTGCCAACTTAGGCAAGATAATGTGGGATTACAGTTCATGGCATGCCTTGATTTAGATAAATGGTGTATTAATTACTTCAACTTCTTGCTAGCTTGCCTACTTGTTTGCATATTATATGACAGACTCGTCAGTTATTTCCGCTCAAAAGCTTGCTGAACTGAAAGGCCTGTGCCAGTTTGAAGTTGCTTCCTATTTACCTAGATTTGGCTACGATTTCTTGAGAATGAATATAAGTTGTATAATATGAGTTGCTTTGAATGATTCTTCATTTCGTTACAATTTACAAATAACAGCGTCCTAATTAATTATTTTACCCCATTCCCAATCAAAGGAGATCAACAGTGGCACTCCATATCGTGTCCGCATTTTTTTTATTCAATAAATAAACTGAAAGTAAATACTATTTAATTTCACCCATGTTTTTTCTATCGTTTAATCATTCTGTTTAGAAAAAGTATGGAACTTGTCAATGATATGTTAGATAAAGTAATATATATCCCAACAAATTTTAAATTTTATTAATCAAGATAGATTGGGGATACAATTCCTTGATTCTACTCTTTTAAGATTTATTCATAATTCGAGCGCCGTTAGTGACGTATTTCTCGAACTAAAATGATTTAGATTTGGCCTCTCTGAATAATTTGCAGAGTATTCGAGATCTTGATCTCTTTATGGAAGGGAATTTAGTACCCTTTATATAGGCATGAACTAGGGTTTAGGGATGAATAGTCTCCAAGAATCCTTATCTGAGTTGAACACAGTTTGTAGAGTCTCAACTCGAAATTGAACGCATCTTGTTAGAGTCCCACAAAATTTCAACGTCTACAATCCCTTTTATGGAGTATAATTGAAGCTTACGACTTTCTTACTGTTTTTAAGGCCATAAAATGAGGAAAAAATGGTCTCGTAATATAAAATATTAAAAATATCTTAAATTGAGGATACTCGAGATGAGAAAAATAAAAATATTCTGTAAACTGAGATATTACATGAGATTATTTTATTTCACCTTTTATACGAGGATAGAATTACCTAATATCCCTAACCAAAAATAAAATAAATGGATGCCCAATTTAATACAAATGGTGGGAATCGTATTCTTTAGAAGATTTTTTTAGATATTAACTGATAATTAAATCATTAAAATTAATAAAAATATCATGGACCAAGCACATGAAGTTTTGGGGAATTATTGGCTCGATACAGTAGCATTCTGATTTCTGTCGCTAATATGATTAGTATTTTAATCACTCAAAGATAATGTGATAAGATGGATGGATATGAAATAATTATATTGATGAATTTATTATTAAATTTTCTAAAGAGCTCATTGGCTTATTAATAGTGCAAGCGTGTCACCAAATGTGTGGAGTTTTAACGTCTCAGTCACGTCGTCTCTCGACTCTAGAGCCGCAACGTACAAACATTACGGTCGTCGTTAACAGTAACAGTTAATATTAACTGGTAACCGGTAGTCAATCGGTACGCGTTTCGCTATTTAAAGAATCCGGCGACCGACCTACTCGGTTATAGGTTGACTCATTCACACAAAATAAATATGCCTATGCATCCGCTTCCATTTTCTTCATTCCTTCTCCACGTTGAACCATGAACTCTTCATTTTGCCCTTTGTTTCGTCCTTAATTACGATTCTACCACTCTGGTTATGGTCACCGCCGCTTAACTTGTCCATCTATAAACAAATCCATATTTCTACACTGTGATGGCATCTTCGAGAAGTTACCTGAGAGTAATTGAGGAGAGGAATCGGAAGGGAAAGTTGTCGGAGAAATCCATGTCGTTTGAAGGATATATCCCAGGGAGCACTTCAGAGATATCACGAAGAATTAGGACTGTTCCGGACTTATTCTCCGGCAAGGGATCTGCTGCCGGTTTTATGCCGGATTTACAGGTTAGGCCAAAGTTGACGAAGTTGCTATTGAATGTGACGATTCAGCGCAGTCCAGGCCCTGTACAGGTGCTAATATCACCGGAATCAACCGTTCATGATCTCATCGCCACCGCTGTACGGCACTACTCGAAGGAAGGAAGACGTCCGGCACTTTGCTCCACGGATTTGTTCGATTACGATCTTCACTATTCGCAGTTTAGCTTAGCCAGTAAGCATCGTTTGATTACACTTTTTTCAATATTCATTCAGAGTTGAATCTGAGCCGTACTGCAATTTGATTGAACAATAAATTGATAAAATACCATCACTATTACTATTGTTATTTGAATAATAATCGTGTGTGCTACTCCACTAATTTCAGGGGATAATTGATCATTTGATTGGTGGATACAGGTTTGGACAGGGCAGAGAAGTTGATGGCGTTGGGAACAAGAAACTTCTTTTTGTGCCCAAAAAAGTTAGGCGCGGAAACGTCGTCGTCTTTAAGATGTAAAAAAGAAGCTCAAACTGAAATCAGTGTAGATTTGCCTTGGCCAAAATTCATGGATTTCATGCTCTGAATAATATTTACAGCTTCACAACTTAGTGACTTTGTTTTATTCCAATGAGTTCTCTAAGTTGTTCAATCTCGCCATAGTTATTTTTAAAAAAAGGGTCGTGATTGTTGTGTTGTACATAAATCACTACTAGTATTTATTTTGAATAATTATTTTGTAAATATCTCAAAGTCGTATGTAATATATATACGCATTATTAAGAAATATTATCAATTTAAAGAAGTTCATCTTTAGTTAAAATTTTGAATTTAAATTTTCGCAGAAATGAGCCATAAGTACAAACGAACAAGCCCCAAATAGGCAATAGAGATATAATGCAAATTGAATTTTGTTAGGCTAATGAATTTTCCAAAGTCGTTTTCCCAGATTATTTGCATATATATATATATATATATATATATATATATATATATATAGTGGTTGGCTCATCGAATACAACTAATGTATTTGTTTTGGATACCTTGAAAAGACGAAGAATATAGAAATGGTCATCTTTCAATAAGTATCCAATGTATTATTTTTCCGTTTCATTTTTACTTAATCACTCTATCAAATTACATGTATCCTTTTACTCGTTCAAATTTAGCAAATTAGAGAGTTTATCACTTCCTCCGTTACTATTTATATTGTGTCGTCCTTACTAAAAATAGATAACCCTAAATATTTATCATTTCACAAAATCAATGCATAAATGACATTATTTGTTCTATTATTTTACCCTTGAGAGTTACTTGTATGAATTTGAGCAACATAAGAAATCTAAATATTAATTCATGTTCGTTGGTCAATTTAATTAGTTAAAACAAATAAATTTATGTTCATTTATTGAAAATTGATTTCTAAGAGAATATTAAATCAAAGTACAATTGTAATTGGCAAACTTACAGAATTTTTAAGGGATATGAAATCTAAATGTAATATATAAATAGAAATGAATATTCTTTTTTCATATTATCCTTAAAATTAAACAACGGTATAAAGTAATATTAATCAAATTTAGAAATTGAAATCATCATTAATAATGTTTGTTAGTAAACCTAGACCTTTGATTAAATATCTTTTTAAGAAACGTATCAAGTCAACAAGGGTCAAGTAATATGAAACGGACACCAATATAAAACAAACCAAATAAGAAAATAATAAGAATCTTGATTTTATACTACCCTATGAGACCAAGAAACTGATTTAACTCAACACAAAAATTTGATATAGCAATTTACAATTGGAAACGCTCCTAACAAGTCATTCTCCACTTGTCTAATTTAAATGATTGTACACCACTCTTCAAGGAAACTAAAAACACCTTTAATTGTCCATCACTTCTAGTTCTAGTAGTATAAGTGAAGGAAAATCAGAGGTTGATTTCTTCAAACAGCAACCAGATTTATTTATTTATTTTAAATTGATCACTTAAGTTTCTTTATACATAAAGTTGCACATTTTACCATGAATTAGTTCTTCTTTTTTTTAAAAAAAACTTTTACTCCTCAGCAATCGAACTTATAAACGTTCTTTAGGAATTAAAGTGATGCATAAACATAACTTATGGAATATTATACTACTAAAATATAAACTCATACTGTTGCTTTTAGGATTTTTTTGGTCTATCAGTATGCTGAAAAAATATTTACCTCAATAAAAATTAGCGAGATGTGTTGAACATGAAGGTGGTTTGCCCGAGTGGTTAAGGGGGAAGACTTAAGATCTTCTGCACATAAGTGCGCGTGGGTTCGAACCCCACAGCCACCAATTTTCTTCGTTTTCTTCACGATTTATCGTTTCTAATCTCTTCTACTCAATTCTTTTTGAGTCTAACTCTATTTTTGGACAGTCGCTTGGCTCTCAAACCGAGTCATTTGGCCTATGTGCTTCTCCAGCTATTGCATCCTTGCTCTCGCATATAGTCCACCACAAAGATCACTTTCACTTTTTCTCATATAGGTATCTTCATTTCTAATCTTATCTCTCCTAGTATAATCATATATAACATTCGTCGAAGCAAAAACATACTTGACATGAGATTTTATAAGTATCAACGACATATACTTATTATAATAAGAAATTAGAATAGCCTTCGTTTCATCCTGTCCCACTCTAATACGATAGTTTCAATGTTTTCTTAAAAGAAAAATTATAAACAGGAGGACTACAAACGTTGGACTACAAACGCTGTTGTTGTAGCTTATCATACAGTACGTTCATAAATGTTATACATAGTGGTCATTTGGTAGAGAATATTAGCAAAAATAATACATTTGTTTGGTACACTTTTTCATGCTAATACATTCTATTGAACATTATTTTTATAAACTCGATCAAACGCCCCCTTTGTATTCGATGGGTAATCTTATTTTCCCTTTTTCCACTCTAATAGCGAAAAAATTAATCCAAAAAAACACTTACAATTTCATCCGTAGTTACAGATTACAACTTTTACTTCTTTTTGTATCTTAAAGTTTATTTTGTTACCATTTACGCTGTATATGATGAAACTTCGTATATCAATGTGGACGACTGGACGCAATGAAAATGCAGACATTTGTGCAACTTTTAAATCTTAGTTTTCTTTCCTCCACATTTTTTTAGAAAAATCATATATAAAACATGGTGTAAATCGGTGTTTTAAAAGGTAGAGGTATGAGGCAAGACATTTTATTTCATATGGGCGAGACATAAGTTTCGAGATACGGGGCATAACTGCATAAGTCTTATGGATCTACGGGATCTTTTTATTACTAAGAAAATAAGCAAAAGTAAAACTTTTAATTATTTTTACAAATAAATTTTAATAAATAACCTATAATATAGAAAAAATATATATTATGATTACTATTTGAGAAATATCATTACACCAATAGCAAAATATATGATTTAAAGCAAAAAAAGGTTTGAAGAGAACTCAGGGTGTACATTTTTACACCCAAGACCTATGTTTTACGCTTGGAGTTTACGTCCCAAATTCTAAAACTTATGCCATATGCATCTATGTCTTCAATTTGCGCCTGAAGCATTTTTGATACACCCTGCCTCGCGACTTGCCCCAAAAAACATTTTTGAAAACACCATTTATTATTAAAAAGTCTAAAATAGCCATTTTTGAGATTATATTATTTCACCTTTAATAAAAATATTTATATAAAAAATGTTTAGATGTTAGAAATTGAAAAATCTTATGGCACAGACGTTCGATTGAATCAAATTTATGTTGGGTATTTCTTAACATCAATGACCATTTCATCTTTAATAAAATATACGTTAACTTTTATTTTTGTGCACACATTAATATAATTATACAAAGAGTGGACCGTAATCAAATACGTGAATTCATGATGTTTCAGAGAACTAATTGTTTTATATGTATTTATTTTTTTAGAATTAATATATTATTATTTGATGGCATTCATGCTAAAAAAAAGTTAAAAGAATTTAATTGATGGAGTGTATGAGATATTTATCTTAAGGTCTAAGGGATCAATTCACTCTTCATACATTTTTTCCTTCTATTTTTAGGGGTATGCTGATATATTAAAAATTTTAGATTCGCCTTTAAATTCGAAGGAAATAATATTTTCTCTTTATCAAAATATTTCCTTTTGGATTAAAAACTCATTAGAGAGCTCAATATAGATGTGAGTAATTCAGTGTGAAACAAATTTGTTTTCGGCCAACTTTTAGGCCCAGACTAGTAGAGGTATACTTTTTTGAGAAAATTTCAGAAATAGTAAATTTAATAGAAATAATAAAGCTTTATAATTATACTTTTGATAACTGTGCTCTATAGTTATAGTTTTATTTGTTATAGAGGTTACAATTATATATTTCGGTCTGTTTGTATATTTCACTTGTGATTATACAAATAGGGTAAGTATATATAAAAATTTTATATTTACATATTTAGGAATTATTCAAAACTTTAATTATATCTGATATTTATATTTATGTTAATTTATACAAATTTAAAAATTATACAAATCTGACTTATAGCAAGATTGGACAAAACTTTAATTGCGAATTATAATTTCTCCTAAATAGTAGCTGTAACATTTAATATGATTTAAGTATTTGTTATTCTACACAATTTTTCCTACTTTAAATGAGTAAAGTTTACTTCAAGCAACTAACATGGTTTTTAATTATGTATGTTATTTAATTTTTCTCATTTATTACTTGTGAATTCAACACATATAAATTCAATTTCAATGAATGAAAAATTAACATAAATAAAAGGCATATATTTTATTTCATTTCATATAATGATAGCATATTGAAATGTAAAATTAAAAACATAGATATAATTAGCAAGATCTAATTGCTCAAAAATTGAAACTTAACGAAGAATTTTAATTATTCTTTTCACAAGACAAAGCACTTCCAAGGATTTCATAAGGAAAAATAACACCACGCTCCTTCATTTGCTTCGCCATGGCTTCAACTTTCTCCATTGCTGCTACGAAGAGCCTTTCCAGTTGTTGAAGCTCATGAAGCTTCAATTCTTCCACAGGAGTTTTTAGCAACTTCTCAATGTCGGTAGGCTCCATCTTGATTTCCACAGCTAAACTTTACTTCGAGGAAGTAAAAAAATGTGATATTAAATATTAATATTATGGATGTATTTATAGTGTTAGAAAGCCACATTATTTGATAAAATAAAAGAACAATAATTGTGTTGCCATAATTGGCAATAGAATATAATAATTTAGTGCATTTCCAAGTTTGGATCTTTTACTCTCAATTTTGGACCTTCATATTTTCAGTGAATTGGTCAACCATCTTCAATTCAAGATATAGCAAAATACATATTTATGAAAGTCAAAAAAAGATTGAAAACTATTTTGACTTTTATTTTGTTGGTGTAAGCATAATATTCTAATATGTATAATGGCCTTAAAATTTGGTCATAATTTGCCAGAAAATTTAAAAAATTATAATATTTTTTTATTTAAAATAAACTGAACTTTTTTTCCATTTTTATTAAAAGTTATTAAAGCTAAAATGTAAGAATATTTTTAAAAAGTAAAATTACATAGAAAAAATCTCATTCTAACCATTCTGGGAAAATAAAAGTCAAAATGATTTTCCATTTTTTTGACCCTCAATTTCCTTCATATTCTCAATAATTGGTCAACCTTCTTCAACTCTAAATATACTAGAATAAATATTTATAAAGGTAAAAAAAAATTGAAAATCATTCTGACTTTCATTTGCCGTTTTAAGCATATATATATATATATGTATATATAATATATATATTAGACCGTAAACTTGACTTCAAATTTTATTTTTGACCTTCAACTTTCATAATGCACAAACAGACACTTTAACTATGGAACTTTAAAATAAATAAACACATGTGTCCTACATGACACAATACACGTAGGACACCACGTAGGACAAAAAATGATATGTTGATGACATGTAAGACATATGTGTCTATTTGTTCAACTTTAATACAAGTTTAAGTGTCTATTTATGCACATCCAAAGTTACAGAGCACAAATGTGATTTGAAGCCAAGTTAAAGGGCACATTTATATATTATGCCTATATATATATATATATATATTGTGCAGATGATTACTACTTAATTACTAATAAGTTAATTCTTGCAAATGATTAGTTACCTTGTTGATTCAAGAGGTTTAATCATTAATGAAATTTTTATTTTGTCCCAATTTTATGTCAATTTGAATTTAATTTGACTCTTATATCTGAATTTTGGTTAAAATTAAAATATAAAAGCTATTAATTATAGAGTAACTTGATCACATATAGCAAACATAAAAATCACATTAGTATGTTATAATATAGTTTACATAATTACGCTCCACAACAAACATAAATATGTATATTTCACTAAACATATACAAAGAAAATAGTTGTATAATTCGCTATACATATATAAAGAAGTAACTGTATAATTCGCTAAACATATATAAAGAAAGCAGTTGTATAATTCGCTATACATATACAAAAGAAAGCAGTTTAGTAATCTATTTCGGTATACATATACAAAAGATTAATTGTATAATTTGTGTGTATAAAGTGATAAAGAGAGAAAGACGAAAAAAATTGAACATGGGAAGATTGTATTTGTATCGTCATAAGTTTATACAACGAAGATATATGCATTTGTACTTGTATATGCATTTTTTCTCACTTTATACAAACACAATATATAAATTTGTCACTACAACAAAGATGATCATTAATGGCAATAAATTCTTACATGACGCTAAATATATATTTTTAGAGGCAATTAACACTCTTTGTATATGTCCATAAAGTCTTTAGCGACATTGCATCTAATGACACTTAATTAATGCCGGTAAAAACTTTAACACTCTTTATTAATAGATTTTTTTATCACCGCTAAAAGTTGTTTTTGTTATAGTGTGTATTTGTATGAAGTGAGAGTGACGAGCGATATCTGGGAGAGTGACGAGTGAGATCTGGGAGAAGGGAGAGAGGCGAACGAATATATATGTATATATACAACTTTCTCTCGCTTTATACAAACACAAACGCATTTCATACATTTGTGTTTGTATAAAAGCGAGAGATGCGAGTGAGATTCCACCAGGGAGAGATGCGAAAATAGCAATAATTTGTTATAGGGTACAATTAAATCAAACTATGTTTAATTTTGAATTATTAATTTACTATTATATACAATTTTCCCTTAATTATATCAAATATAAAAAATTCTCCTATTTTCTCCTCTATTTGAATCGTAAGAGCTTTTTTATCGACGCTGCACCCCCATTTACTCAAAACCCTAGCACGATTTGATCATTTAATAATTTTTCTCATCTCTTGGCTTTTGACTTTGGAATAAATTAGCAATGTGTAAAGAAACTGTTAGGTTTTATTTGTCCTAAATTTCTTACCATAAATAGTTTTCCTTTTAGGAAAAGGTTTTGGATTGACTAATCCTTTTTCTGGTAGGAAAAGGTTTAGGACTCTATAAATAGAGACTTGTTCCTTCTAACTTAATCAGCATTCACAATGTAGTCTTAAGGGCTTTGAGAGTTTTGGTTAGGGGGAGAAATTGTGGGTCACAGCTGATACGTTATCACTTGTGTGAACCTCCCATGTATTCTAAGTGAATTTGGTTGAGGTTGTTTCCCTCTGTATTTTGTACTCTCATATTTATAGTGGATTGCTCATCTCCTTTGTGGACGTAGGTCGATTGACCGAACCACGTTAAATCTTTGTGTCTTTTGGTATATTTCTCGTTGTCTTCTTACTCGTGGTCTTTTGAGGTTTGCTTTGCTAGCTTCCGCATTTACACCTGCTTATTTTCGATCCCAACAGAAACCTCAATCCATCGCTTCAACTTGCTATGCAGCAAAAGATGGTTATCTATAATATTTTGATACTTTCTCCATTCCATTGCTTAAGATTTGCTATTAGTTTGACAAATAACTATCTTTATGTCACGATTTAAATGGTCCGGAATGATACTCACACTAATACTCTCGTGGGAGAACCAATCGAATCCAAGTCTCAACCTACTTAGAACCATTCAAAAATAATATAATATTTGAATTCAATTGAGTTTTTATAAATAAATATCAAGTTCTAAATTAAATACGATTAATTCAATATCTAAATAGCTCTCCAAAAAACTAAATGTCGTCATACAATAACTTCTAACTAAAAAATCTATACAAATGTCCAAATATCTAACTTAGATAAGGTGTCTCAACATTTGAAAGGCTTGACAAGAGTTGTTATAATGATCCACGATAGCTTGAATACAGAATGCACACTCTTGGATCAAAAACTACTTCTCACATAAAATTTAGGTCTTGAAGGAATCTTTGGAGTATGATCTGCGCCTCAACAACAAAAAAAGTAGTATTAGATATTATCATTACAAATCATTATATAATAGTAGACATCATAGACCGACTCAATATAACAGAAAACAACACATAAGCCAACAACAAACAGACCAGACTTTACCATGGCTCTAGTTGGATTCAAACCGTATTCTCATGGGTGAAACCTATAGCTTGTATTATCACAATACACTTTTATGCTTTCTCATGGGTGTACTATTCATTATATACTAATTTCTGCCAATTTCTCAAGATAAATATACATATATACACATGATTTTCTGAAGTTAACGGATGCGCGTGCACCCACTCAACATGTGGGCCCACCTCTGCTCACAACAGTAATATAATTATTAAACTGCTCATACATGTTAAAGATCTTACTTTATTTCAATAGCCATGTCTTGTAAGGAATCAACTTTGTCCACATACCATAGGTTATAAGTATTCATTGTGTCAATGTTTCACAATGACTATTTCATGACATCAATTTTTACCATACCTCTCACAATGTCTATTTCAACAAATTTTAATTTGAGGTCTGATTTTGTGGATTTTTCTAACTATAGTGAATCAATATTTTTGTACGCGTAGCAGTGATCTATGAGCCTGAAATTGTGTCTATAAAGTTTAGATTAGAAAACTTTATAGTATGTTGAGAAAAAGGTGAAGAGAAATATCTCTCTACTTCTATTATTACTGATATGTTTTTGGAGAAAGATAGTTAAACAATGCCCTTCCACTCCAGGACTATTTTGGGCTTTCACTTCAAATTAAACCATGGAATGATGAATATGCACAAAGGCCTGATACTACCAAACAAGTGTAGCCCAAATAATGTCACAAATTGGATTAAGGCCCACATGATACAATATGTTGCTAACTTACAAAATTAAACTTCTGAACGACACATTAATAAGAGTGCTAAAATCTTTATCGACAGTAGTTAATTGACAATGGATCCAATATCGCTAAAGGCTATAGAAACATTTACAAATTAAAGAGTGTTAGTTGTCATTAAAAAAATATTTTTGATATAGTGAAGGTTGATGTATTACGTACGAATCGATTAATACGTGGCTAGAAATGAGTCTTATATCCATAAAATAACTTCAACAATTTATTTAATTTCATATGCATATACTACAGTTGATTTATGAAGGAGAGTAATATGTTGTAACATGATGGTGTGTAAAAAAAAGTTATAAGTCAGTCTTGCTGAGAAAGTTGTTCTCTTGAGGCATGGATGTAAATCAATTGGAAGTTAATAAAATTTGGAAATCATGTTAAACTAAAATTAGAAAGAGAATATTCTGTGGGGTTATATATTGTATATATAGACAAGAAAAAGTGACCCCTTAGAATTGGAGCTATCATAACATTAAATGAAGGAAGTATATGTATACTAGCTAGCTAGTACTTGTAATATTGCAAATTATGAATAAGAAGAAAAAGACAGCAAAATGAGAGAGACCTCTCAACCAACAAATTAGGTGCCTGTTTGGTTCAGCTTAAAAGCTGGTCAAACTGACTTAAAAGCTGATTTTTGACTTATTTAGCTGTTTGGCAATACTCAAAATAACTTATTTTAAGTTAAAAAAAACTTATTTTAAGCCAAAAGTTAAAAGCTGGGGCAGGGGTGCTTTTTTTTTTTTAGCTTATAAGCTGTTTTAAGTTGACCACATTTTTATCTTTTTGCCCTTAATATTTTTATACAATCTCCAAATTACCCACATAACCCTAACATCTCTTTCTTTCATTTTTCCATTTTCACGATAGGCATAGAAACTTCAGCATTTTTATCCAAACACATAACTGCTTATTTTAAAAATAAGTTTCAGCACTTTCAAAAGTACTTTCAAAAGCTACTTTTTTAAAAGTTCTATTACTCTTGTTGAGATGTGATTCATGGTCTTGGATCCCACCTTACTATACTTGTCATTTGTCAATGTTTTATTGTAAGTGAGGGTTAAAATAACTTAAATTTATATACTTTTAATATGGTGTCATATTATTTATTTTAGATTAAAACCGTACAATTTTTCATAAAATGCGTCAAATAATTAAAAAGTTGATTAGATAAATGCTAGCATATTGTTTTATAATAAATAAAAAGAATAAAACAAATTATGTAACAAAAGAAATTGAGTTATTGCAAAGCTCATGCCACCCTTAAAAGCTATTTCAATCCGATTAGAATATAAATTATTATGGCTGATCGTTTTTCAAGATTTTACAACATTTTCAAACACATGCACGTGTGATTAACAATTTTGAGGTTGCACAACATACTCTATAAGCAAAAATGGACGGAGAAAATACTATTTTTTTCTAAAAGGGATATCAATTCGATCATTAACCAGAGTCAAGCAATTAAAATGAAATAGAGAAAATATATGTATATGGTGCACCATTCTAGACAGGTTTTTTTTGTGAAAATTGTGGCCATTCATGATCAATATGAGGGTGAAGGTGAGGCAGCAGATAGAACCTCCAGAAAACATGTTATCAAAGAGAACTCCATAAGCTTGTGAGTGTGATTTAACCTTTGTAGCTACACCTACCTAAAGGAAGTCATCAAAGAATCCACTAAATCTAGGAACCCCTTCTAAATTTATTAATTATGTTGCTATTTAGACAAAAGTAATTTTTCTTTGTTATACAATAAAATAATTTAATAACTTTTAAAGTAAAAATTGAAAGATCACATGTAAAATATCACCTACTCAATTTTACTGTTCAAATAATTTTTTAGTTGTTAGTTGGGGGAATTTTGTGCATATAGTCTCCTCTTTAGCCATGTGGGGATCAGATTTGCCAATTTTTTCCATTGAGGTATAAGATATGATTATCAAATGTAGGATAGTTTCATATTGTGTTTTGTCGGAGATATTAGATAGTCTTTGAGACTATATATTCAATTTTTATACGTAACATAGTAATAAAATAAGTTATTTTATATATATAATAAAATAATTTAATTCAAAATAATTAGTTTCGAAATAACTTATTCCTAACTAGTCTTCCTATTCTTTTCTGTTTCTGACCTTTGTCAGATGAGAGTGGCCATGCATGTTACTTGTACCCAACAAGAGTTTTAGTAGGCATATATATGCATGTTATGCCAAAACCTTGCGTTTGGTCGTCAGGGTATGCACGTTGTGCTAAACCTTTGCGTTTGGCGCCGACGAGGGTCAGCTCGTTGAATTCAGAGTTTAAAATTTATAAATTTTTATATTAATTTTAAATTAATATGTAATAATAATCAAATTTACAATTAAATATATAAATATTTTTAGTAACCGGTCAAACCTATATAAACTACGTACAATTCTTAAGAATTAAACAATAAATAAATGATAATATAATGAATGAGCAAAAATAACAGAGAAAATATCATTATTACTCATACAGAGACGCAAATAAAAGAAACTTATCCAGGTCTACATCATTCTACCGACAAAGATATATCATCCTTTTGTACTCTTAGAAATAAAATAAAATTGTATTGTATTTTTGTTTCATTCCCACATTTTTCTCATCGTTACAAGTAAAAGCAAAATAAGTACTTCAAGTTTTCATTCAGTATTCGATATTTGAGTTGAAGTATAGTGATTGAATTTCTAAAGATGTTTTGTGGTTAAGGGTTTGTAGATATATCAAAAAGAATTATTAAATTAATATAAAAAAATACATACCACAAAACAAACATTAAAAACAAAGCAATTTCTATCGAAATTCATTCTATTAACAAAAATTAGAACCTAAAATCATTGTGATGGCCTAATATATTTTGCTTCAAGCGTGATAATGCTGACATATAAAAAGATAAAGCACCTTGTCTCAAATTACCACAAGACAAGCAATAATTTGAGGGTCCTATGATTTTCATGAATATTAGTACTAAAAATTTGTCTCCATCATCAATGTTTTGATTATAACTTTGGAAAGCGACGATTAAATTAAGAAAAACTTAATTCATGCGGCAATTTAAAATGATATTTATTTGAATGAATGACCGAGTTAGTCGAGTATATAATCTCAAAATGAGATCAGTAATTTAAAAATTCTGTATATTTTTCGATCGAGTTTGTTACACTGAAATTGTCTGATATGATTCTCTTTAGTGTGAGCTATTACATAGAAGCAGAATAAATTAGATGCACCTAAAAAATAGCGATTAACAACAACAAAAAATGAAGATTATTCAAGTACAAAGTTTTAATTAAAATATTACTAATATATGGAAAATACCAAGAAGTCCCACCATCATGAAAAAAAAAGTGAAGCGCTTTTGAGAATAAATTGTGTTTGAAGAAGGTGATTTTCTTGACCATGAAGCTTAATTAATGGAAGACTTCTAATTTATAGGTTATAATTAAACTTTAGCATATAATACAAATATATATATATATATATATAATTGGAAAATGATGCTAAAGTTTAGGGAAAAGACAATGAAACTTCATTGTGACCCCATTAGATAAAACAACACTACTAAAGTACTGTCTGCCGAAAGCATAAAATAATTACACTAATAAAGTAGCAGCCTATATATGACACATTGAGTTTGCTTATAGAAGTTTCCAAAATCTCAAAGATTCAACTGTTGTCAAACCAAAATCTTCTCTTTTTTTTACTACTTTGTGGTAGGACAATTTTACATTAAAATAACAACTTTTGATTCTTTATTCATTAAAGTTTTTAGCAAAAATTAAGATTCTACTCATGTGTTCATGAGAGTACTCTCTTGTTATAGAAGCAAAGTACATCAATATATTTATACATATTAGCTAGCTATGTTTCTTTTGAAAAATGCCTCAAGATAGACAACTAATTAAGCATTTTTCTTTTCACATTAACCAAAAATAAAAAATACTATAAATAAAGGAAAATGCAAAAGGTATTCTTAATTATAATTTCTATGGACTAAAATATACCTATAAAAAGAGATAATAATGAGGCCTTTTTTACAAGAAAAATGGTTCAAATTTGCTCTTGAAATTACAAAGTAATAGGCTAAAGTGCAGAAACTTCAACTCAAAGTTAAGGAAAAACTCTGTTTTTGCCCCAAGTGTGGCTCATTCATCACATATTGGTGAAACAGAATAGTGATAGAACTTATGAAGATGTTCAATTTCTACCAGAAAAAACTTAAGAGACAACAGTAACTTACTGAAGCTGACATATTTTATATAATACTTCTAGCTCCTGTATATGCACATCTGTGGATTCTTAATGATGCAATGAACCTCAAAAGAAAAGAATTGAAGCTAGAATGTGTTAAAATCCAAGGTGTACTGCATGAGCTTTGTTAATGATAGTGATAACTGCAGCTTTGTAGTGTTTGTTGGTGTTAGCAGCAGCACAAGTTTGTTAGATGCAAGTGGTGTGAGTTTGTTAGAATCTGTTAGTTAGTTACAATATGTACAGCAATGAGTTTGTTAGAGTTTGTTAATATGTACAGCATGTTTCATTCCATTTGTTAGTTAGAATAGTTAAATGGTAGTTAGTTGAAGTTGTTAATATAACATCTCTATATATAGGGAGATCATTTGTAATAGTTGGTAGTTTTTTACGATTTACAAGTTGAATACAATTCTCTTCTTCATCTTCTCTTCTCTTCTCTTCTCTTCATTTCATCCTTGAATCTGCCTAGATTCAACACCATCAATGGTGAGTTCATAGACTCACTTTTCTTCATGGTATCAGAGCAGGTTGATGCTGGATCGAGTGGAGTTTAGATCTCCTCTGATTCTCAAACTTGCAAGTTAAGATTTAGCTGGAAGAGTTTAGATCTCTTCCTTCAGAAAGTTGTTTTTCTCTTGAATCGATTGGCTGTGAAGCTTCTGTAAACCTTGTTTGAAGTTGTAAGCTAGGTAATGGCTGTGATGAAGATTGATCAAAGTGATCCTTTGTACATTGGACAATCAGATTCATCAGGAGCTGTACTAGTTCCCATCAAATTAACTGGTTCTGAGAACTATGGAATCTGGAGCAGATCCATGAGGATTGCTCTCTTAGGAAAAAGGAAGTATGGTTTTGTGACTGGCACTTGCACTAAGGCATTGTACAAAGATGAACTTCATGAACAGTGGGAAACATGTAATGCCATAGTCTTATCATGGTTGATGAACACTGTGAGTGAGGAACTTCTTAGTGGGATAGTCTATGCCACAACTGCATTTTCTGTTTGGAAAGATCTCAAGGAGAGGTTTGATAAGGTGAATCGAATGAGAGTTTATCAGTTGCACAAGGAGATAACCACACTTACACAAGGTACAGATTCTGTGTCTTGTTATTTCTCAAAACTTAAGACATTATGGAGTGAATATGATGCTGTGACACCACATCCTAGTTGCTCATGCCCACAGTCTAAGGAGTATGTGGATCATCTTCATGAATTGAGGCTAATTCAGTTTCTAAGTGGATTAAATGAATCTTATGATCAACCTCGTAGACAGATTTTGCTTAAAGGAATTACACCATCTCTAAACCAAGCATATGCAATGATCATAGAAGATGAAATACAACATTCAACACACACAGCCAGTACTAGTGATAAGTCAAGCTCAATGGTGATGAATGTAAGCAGGACTCAAGGGAAGGAAGTGTTTAAGGGTAAGAAATGTGATTACTGTCATTTTTCTGGACATACTAGAGATAATTGCTACAAACTAATTGGTTATCCAAGTGATTGGAAATTTAAGAAGAAGCTGGGATATAGCAGTAAGAATGGTGGTTCCAATGTTGGTTATGGAGGGGCTGGTTCTAATGCTGGTTATAAAGGTCCACATATAGCCAATAATGTAGCAGGTGACTTCAACACTGCCTATGATCAATCTCAGTTAGCTTCAACCAGTCAAGGTACAGGAAGTAGTGCAGAGAATGATACATGTTTAGCAAGAGCACAAGTGTTCACAGAGAAGGAATATAAACAAATCATGGAGATGCTGAACAAGGAAGAGCCAAAGAGAGTCAACATGACAGGTATTACAGCTTGTCTAATGTCAAATTCTTTCTCACAAGATTGGATCATAGATTCTGGTGCTACTCATCATGTTACTACACATAAACAGTCATTGCTCAAGAGTTATGAGTTGAATAAATCTCAGAAGAATCAGGTACATTTACCCACAGGGGATAGAGTAGATGTGGATCATATTGGTGAATTCACAATATTTGGAGATGAGGTTGTGAAAAATGTACTGCATGTACCAGATTTCAAATTCAATCTGTTGTCAGTATCCAAAATGACAAAGGAACTGTCTTGTTTTGTGTCATTTTATCCTGACTTCTGTGTTTTCCAGGACCTCTTCAATGGCAAGGTGAAGGGGATTGGTAAAGAGCAGGGAGGTTTATACATGTTCAAGAGTGGCTTGACATTGAATAAAGATAAGCAGCAAGTAATGGTGGCAGCAGGTACATCAAATCAAGATAATCAACTTTGGCATCAGAGGCTTGGACATCCTTCTCACATAGTCATGAAGCATCTAAAGTTGATCTCCAACAATAAAGATAATATAGTTAATAATTGTCCTGTTTGTCCATTAGCTAAACAAACAAGACAAGTATTTCCTAGTAGTAACTCTAGAGCTTCTACTATCTTTGATTTGGTTCATATGGATTTATGGGGACCATATAATACACCTACTTTGGACAAGAAGCATTATTTTTTAACTGTAGTTGATGATTACAGTAGATATGTTTGGATTTACTTGTTGCAATTGAAGTCTGAAACTGTTGTAGCCATAAAGTTGTTTCTCTCTATGATCAAGACTCAATTTGGTGCACATGTCAAGGTTGTGAGATCAGATAATGGTACTGAGTTCTTTAACTCTCAATGTATTAAACTATTCCAAGAACTGGGAATACTTCATCAAAGTAGTTGTTCATACACACCTCAACAAAATGGTGTAGTGGAAAGGAAGCATAGACAGATTCTCAACATAGCTAGAGCCATCAGATTTCAATCAAAGTTACCTATTAGATTTTGGGGATATTGTGTAAAGGCTGCTGTGTATTTGATGAACAGACTACCCTCTTCAAGTATTTCAAACAATAGTCCTTATGAACTTCTTTATTCCAAAACTCCAAAACTGGATCATTTAAAGGTGATAGGATGTTTATGCTATGCCACAGTGATGCCTAAGGGTGATAAATTTGCAGAAAGAGCTGTTCCTACTATACTGCTTGGATATTCAGAGCTACAAAAAGGTTATATACTGTTAGATATAAAGTCAAAAAGGTTTATGGTGAGCAGAGATGTAGTGTTCCATGAGACTGTGTTTCCTTTCTCAACAAAGGAATCATATACAGATGGATCAACAGATACATGTGGATCTCCATTGGATATTAGTGATAATCCTTTGACTGATTGTGATACTGAAGCTCATGATGACAATGCTGGAATAGCTACTGATAATGCAACTAAAGCTCATGATGACAATGATGGAATAGCTACTGATAATGCAGACTCAGAAGCTCATTATGATGATATTACTATTAATGATCCCATTGCTGCTGAAGTAGCTGAAGTGCCCACTACAAGTATTAGAAGAACTTCAAGGAAGATAACAGAACCAATTTGGATGAAGGATTACATAAAGGGAAAACAAAGCAGCACTAGGCATCCAATAGCCAATTCTCTTAACTATGACAAAATCACATCTGGTTACAAAGCATTTGTAACTAGATCCTCTGAGGACATTGAACCAAAATTCTTCCATCAAGCTGTTAAAGATGATAGATGGATTCAAGCTATGAAACAGGAGATAAAAGCTCTAGAGGAAAATAACACATGGTCGATAGTTGACTTACCTAAGGGAACACATACTGTGGGATCCAAGTGGATTTATAAAATCAAATACAAAGCAGATGGTCAAGTTGAAAGATTCAAGGCTAGATTGGTAGCTAAAGGATATAGTCAACAGGAAGGGCTAGACTATCATGACACTTTTTCACCAGTTGCAAAAATGGTGACAGTTAGATGTGTAATTGCCTTGGCTGTTTCAAAAGGATGGTCAATGTATCAAATGGATGTTTACAATGCTTTCCTTCAAGGTGATCTTGAGGAAGAAGTCTACATGGAAATGCCTGAAGGGTTCAGAAAACCAGGAGATAACAAAGTATGCAAGCTGCTTAAGTCTCTATATGGCCTTAAACAGGCATCTAGACAGTGGAACTTGAAGTTGTCTAATGCCTTAATAGCTGCTGGTTTCTCTCAGAGTGGATATGATTACTCATTATTCACCTTAAAGAAAGATGAAGACATTGTAGTTGTTCTTGTTTATGTTGATGACTTACTGATCACTAGAAGCAATATTCAAATGATCAATGAAGCAAAAGGGAATCTACACAAACAATTCAAGATGAAAGATCTTGGTGAACTCAGATTTTTTCTTGGCATTGAAGTGTTAAGATCAGCAGAGGGAGTGATCTTAAATCAAAGGAAGTATGTGCTAGAACTTGTCTCTGAAGCAGGCTTAACAGGTGCAAAACCTTCCATTACTCCCATTGAATCAAACCTCAGATTAACATCAGTAGAATATGATCAAGCAAATGGATATACTGAAGATGTTAAATTGCAAGATGTCACTGCATATCAAAGGGTGATAGGAAAACTTCTATATGTTACTATTACCAGGCCTGATGTTAGTTATGCAGTTCAAGTTTTAAGTCAGTTTATGCAAGCTCCCAAGAGATCACATTGGGATGCAGCAATGAGGGTCATTAAGTACCTAAAAGGAACAGTGGGCCAAGGCATATGGCTACAGTCTAAACCTGCTAATGAGTTGACATGTTGGTGTGATTCTGATTGGGCTGCATGTCCTAATACTAGGAGATCTATCACAGGGTATGTAGTTAAGTTTGGAGAATCACTTGTATCCTGGAAATCAAAGAAACAGCAGACTGTTTCCAGGAGTTCAGCTGAGGCTGAATATAGAAGCATGGCCTCAGCTGTATCTGAAGTTACTTGGTTGTTGGGGTTATTCACTGATCTAGGTGTGAGAATCCAAATGCCAATTCAAGTGTTCAGTGATAGTAAATCTGCAATACAACTTGCAGCAAATCCAGTCTTCCATGAGAGGACAAAACACATTGAAATTGATTGTCACTTTATTAGAGATAAGATCAAAGCCAAAGTTATTGATACAGTTCATGTCAATACTCAACAACAACTAGCAGACTTACTGACAAAGGGGTTGAGTCGAAGTCAACATTTGTATCTTTTAGGCAAGCTTGGTGTGCTTAACATTTTGCACCCTTCAGCTTGAGGGGGAATGTTAAAATCCAAGGTGTACTGCATGAGCTTTGTTAATGATAGTGATAACTGCAGCTTTGTAGTGTTTGTTGGTGTTAGCAGCAGCACAAGTTTGTTAGATGCAAGTGGTGTGAGTTTGTTAGAATCTGTTAGTTAGTTACAATATGTACAGCAATGAGTTTGTTAGAGTTTGTTAATATGTACAGCATGTTTCATTCCATTTGTTAGTTAGAATAGTTAAATGGTAGTTAGTTGAAGTTGTTAATATAACATCTCTATATATAGGGAGATCATTTGTAATAGTTGGTAGTTTTTTACGATTTACAAGTTGAATACAATTCTCTTCTTCATCTTCTCTTCTCTTCTCTTCTCTTCATTTCATCCTTGAATCTGCCTAGATTCAACACCATCAATGGTGAGTTCATAGACTCACTTTTCTTCATGGTATCAGAGCAGGTTGATGCTGGATCGAGTGGAGTTTAGATCTCCTCTGATTCTCAAACTTGCAAGTTAAGATTTAGCTGGAAGAGTTTAGATCTCTTCCTTCAGAAAGTTGTTTTTCTCTTGAATCGATTGGCTGTGAAGCTTCTGTAAACNGAATGACAAAAACTTGATTACAAGTTTCGTCCTTTTCGTAATATCCTGAGCTTTTGTCCCTCTTGAAAGACAGAGACAAAAGGAACAAGAACAGAAAGAAAACTGACTTGCAAGCTATAGAATTACAATGTCACACAATTAAAGAGCTTCAATAGAAGAAAAATACAATCTATCTACACTAATTCATCTGTTTTATCGTCTTCTTCTGTGTTCTGTGCTAATATAGACATCTCTTTGCTCTTCGCTCCTCTTTATCAGCACAGTATCTCTAAGAAAATTATCCGGAGATTTTGAGTTTGGCATCCTCTGAAAATGGTTGCACGAAAGCACTCAAAAATTTATTTTAGTGTACACGAGTCAATACAGGACGATTTTTTTTTTTTTGAAGTTTCTGCTATTACGAGGGGACGATGGTGCCAATGTAGCCAAATCCAGCAATTGTGAAAGTGATGACTTGGAGGAAGATGTAAAGGAAGTACTGGCTTTTCCCATAGAGGACATCATAGCATCCACAAAAGAAAAGGAAAACTGCGAATCCCAATTCTTGTGGAAGAATCCTGTACGATTAGACCAACCGATAATGCATGGTTAACAAACTGATGCAATATTCTAATGGTTCAATGATATCAAGAACATGCAAACAAAGCTTCATTCAAGAGAGTTTCTCACCTGTCTCCAAATAGAGATCCTCGGGGTTTTTTGGTTTGTTTTGTTTTTTCTTTGTTCTTGAGAGCATCACCTAATTTCTCCGTGACAACCCATTCATTAGCTCTTTTTGCTTCTAGCAAGCCGATAAATGTAGCCTTGGTTCGTTGGAAAGCCATCACATTCTCGAAGAGAATCCAGTAGAAGAGTAGATGAATTGACCTGTCAAATTACATAATCAAATTAGAAAACTTAGGGAGGAAAAATTTCAACCTTGTTAGGCATATTATATAGACCTTGGAGTTCCAACAGAATTCAATGTGGTGATAATGCAGGGGATGTAGATCGCACCCCATGTAGGGATTTCAACTTCAGGAACTAAAAGGCTCAACGGAAGAACAACACAGAAGAAGAAAAAAGTGACCATGTGAGCTATGATCTTCCGGACGAAGAAGAAGCTGTAGATCACATAAAACTTCTTCCAAATGTTTACTCTCTGCAAACACGAAAACGGAACAATTCAGATTCTTTATTCAAACAATTTTAGGGTCCAACTCTGATACCATGTAAAAAAATGAATCTTGGACCTAACTAAACCCCAAAAGCTGGCTCACAACGAGAGGATTGCTTAAGTCCATATTAGCTGACGAATTAACCTCATCCCACCCAATATGGGACTAACAACATTTCTACATTGCATACCTTATTCCTAACAATCTCCATAACCATTTTCCTGAACAAATTTGCAGGACCACACGACCAACGATGCTGCTGAAAGCGAAAGGCTTTGAATGTACTAGGTAGTTCACTTTTCACCTAGAGTTACAAAATTCAGTTTAGTAACAAGATAAATCTTCAAGTAAAAAAAGGCAAAAACAGAGTGGTTCTATGAGGAATTTTATCAAACACCTGGAGATCACCAAGATAAAGAAACTTCCAGCCTTTAAGACTAGCTCTAACTGCAAGGTCCATATCCTCTACAGTTGTTCTGTCTTTCCATCCACCAGCTTCATTAATTGCTGCTATTCTCCACACACCTCCTGTTCCTATAAAATTGAACAACTTTCACCGTCAGATTTCTTTATAACAATCGTTCTGTTACACATTCTTTTTTATATTACTATAGCAATAAAAATATATAACAAATAATAACATTGTTATAAAAAAGTGTGACATGTAATAGTACAAAAAATTTCACTTACCATTGAACCCAAAGAATGCATGAGTGGATGAACCCACTTCTTGCTCTACAGTGAAATGATAATCTAATGACATCTCTTGCATTCTTGTTAATAAGCACTCATTTGCATTCACTGTAATTAACAAAAGGATTAGCTCGGTTAATTACAAGTTACCACATAATTACTTTTTTCAACTCTAACAATATTCTAGTCACTTAAAATGAAATAAACATTTATATTCCACGTCATCGGATATCCTGGAAATATCATTTTCAGTTTAGAATTTTTAATTTATGTTGTATAATTAAATTTTACTAATGTACACATAATACAACATGTTGTTCGAATGGAAGTGTCGGCGAGAATTGTAGAGAGCAGAATAGCACATGTAGAAATGACAAATCTACCTTTTCACGAGCTGACAAAATGACAAACCTACCCCGGATATATAGCACTTCCTCGCCGGTAACTGCGGGGTTTATGACTCGGTCTCAACAAAGGGACAGGATAATAACGTCATTAGCAAATGTTGCTGACGCTACTGATATTTTAAAATAAATAAACCTCTGACAAAGTCTTCACAAAAATCTTTTTTAATTTCCCAATATTAATTCTGTTTAGGAAACTTTAATTCGGACTAATCATTAAAGATTGAAACTACTCATATCAAACATAACTTTAAGTTTGCATGAGATTTAAAGTTTCCCCAACGGGTCACGAATATGCGTAAGCATAAACGTACAGTAAAAGTAATTAGTAAGTAAACACCAACACTATGTGTAGTAAAGAGCACCGACACTTTGGTTTAGGAACATAATGTAATTTAATTAACTGACTAATGATTAGCTTAATGATGATTAAAATTTGAGCTTACCAAAACGCCAACGACCTTGAACGAGTGCAATTTCCGAGTTATGTACAAGAAAAGGGATAGCTCGCCGGAGAAAATCCGGTTCAGGCCGGAAATCAGCGTCGAAAATGACGACGTATTCGCAATCTTTAACATAATCACGTTTTAATCCTTCTTTAAGAGCTCCAGCTTTGTAACCTCCTCTGTTCTCTCTAATTTGGTATCTAATGTTAATCCCTTTGTTTGCCCACCTTAAGCATTCTTTCTCTACCAAATCCTTCAACAATTAATAAATAAATAAGTCATTAATTATTTATTCAAAGGTAAGGGAACCCATACTCATTTATTGAGTATATACTACATTAAGAAATTGGAGGAAAAATGTTGGTTGTGGTGGGTGAAAAATAAAATTTGTGTCATAAAAGCTTGGATATTCTTAATTAAACTATAATTAATTAATAAAATTTTTTTTGGTTTTCCAATGGGCGTTAAGTATTTGCTTTAGGTATAACTAATTCAATTTTGCGTTGCGCACGATTCCGACTAAAAATAAAGTGATTATATCCATTCTATCACCACTCGATAAAATGTATATGCTTATAGAGGTATAATAAAGAGTTTTCAACGAACTAATGGATACCTTAATGAGAGGATCAGTAGAATCATCAAGAACTTGAATGACAAGTCTATCAGATGGCCATGAAAGATTACATGCAGCTCCAATGGAGATCTTGTAAACCTGTCTCAAAACACCATAACTCAAATATTAGAACACTCTGTTTCTACAACTCAAAAACATAAAAACAGAGGAAGAGAAATTTAGACCTCTTTTTCATTGAACATGGGAATTTGAACAAGAACCATAGGAAAACCTTCATTTCCAATCTCCAAATCATCTCTCATTGGTTCCCAATTATACCTTTTATCCGGTTTTTTCATGAAGAGTTTAACAAGAACAATGACTATACCCATATAAAGCCTTTCAATGAAAAGCATAAGTTCCATAGCTAAACAAATGTACACAGCAGCCCTTAATAATGGAACAATTAATGGAGCTTTAATTAATTCCCACATTAACCCAATTTGGCCTGCTATATCTGCTGCTGTCCCCTGAAATGTCTCTGGAAACAGAGCATTTGTTGAAACCTCTGTCATTTTTTACTTTCTTTAGCTCAAAACAGAAACAAAATAGATATCTGTTTCAGCCAAAAAACAATACTCCTCTTATCTTTCTATGTTAAGATAGAAGAGGATTGATTCATAATGTAGAAGGAGAGAGAATATGTGTAATTTGTTGAGTGAGTAACTGAGAGTGGGAGAAGGGCCCCTGTTTTATAGGCAAATTTTGAGCTTATTTTAGACTCTTCTACAGTTCACTGAATTTTTTCAGTTTTTACCCTCTCCTAGTCTTTCTCTCTCTTTTTTTTTTTTTTAAAGTGGTTTTGTGATCTTTTATGTTAATTACCTTTTTTTGGGTCTCAATTTGTATCATCTTTTGATCGATCTCAATTTATATATCATCTTTTTTAATCGGGGGCATAAAATCTGAAAAATAAAGGAAAACTTTATTATATTTTATTAAAGGGATAATTATATATAATAACAAACTAATAACCTAAAATAAATGGAGTAGCTACTATTGGATTTAATTGTGCCCCATAACAAACGTTTGCCAAATTTTGTCAGTCGCCTCTCTCCCAAAACTCTCGCTCGTCACTCTCCCTCTGCTCACTTCTCTCGCTTTATACAACAGAAGTGTATAAATTGTGTTTCTGTTTTGTATAAAGCGAGAGAAAATTGTATATATACACATGCGAAAATATATATCTTCGTGCTATACACTTAATTATACAATTTACAAACATTTTACTTCGATTCAATTGTATACAAAT
The DNA here is from genome assembly GCF_001406875.1 of Solanum pennellii. Classification (NCBI taxonomy): domain Eukaryota; kingdom Viridiplantae; phylum Streptophyta; class Magnoliopsida; order Solanales; family Solanaceae; genus Solanum; species Solanum pennellii. The sequence continues at coordinate 57,011,934 of NC_028642.1, forward strand.
GCAAATTTTATACAAATATTGCAGCGAAAAAGGCCAGCAAATTATACAATTGCAATGAAACACAATTTTATTTCGCTTTATACAACAGAAGTGTATAAATTATGTTTCTGTTTTGTATAAAGCGAGAGAAAATTGTATATATACACATGCGAAAATATATATCTTCGTGCTATACACTTAATTATACAATTTACAAACATTTTACTTCGATTCAATTGTATACAAATGCAAATTTTATACAAATATTGCAGCGAAAAAGGCCAGCAAATTATACAATTGCAATGAAACACAATTTTATTTCGCTTTATACAACAGAAGTGTATAAATTATGTTTCTGTTTTGTATAAAGCGAGAGAAAATTGTATATATACACATGCGAAAATATATATCTTCGTGCTATACACTTAATTATACAATTTACAAACATTTTACTTCGATTCAATTGTATACAAATGCAAATTTTATACAAATATTGCAGCGAAAAAGGCCAGCAAATTATACAATTGCAATGAAACACAATTTTATTTCGCTTTATACAACAGAAGTGTATAAATTATGTTTCTGTTTTGTATAAAGCGAGAGAAAATTGTATATATACACATGCGAAAATATATATCTTCGTGCTATACACTTAATTATACAATTTACAAACATTTTACTTCGATTCAATTGTATACAAATGCAAATTTTATACAAATATTGCAGCGAAAAAGGCCAGCAAATTATACAATTGCAATGAAACACAATTTTATTTCGCTTTATACAACAGAAGTGTATAAATTATGTTTCTGTTTTGTATAAAGCGAGAGAAAATTGTATATATACACATGCGAAAATATATATCTTCGTGCTATACACTTAATTATACAATTTACAAACATTTTACTTCGATTCAATTGTATACAAATGCAAATTTTATACAAATATTGCAGCGAAAAAGGCCAGCAAATTATACAATTGCAATGAAACACAATTTTATTTCGCTTTATACAACAGAAGTGTATAAATTATGTTTCTGTTTTGTATAAAGCGAGAGAAAATTGTATATATACACATGCGAAAATATATATCTTCGTGCTATACACTTAATTATACAATTTACAAACATTTTACTTCGATTCAATTGTATACAAATGCAAATTTTATACAAATATTGCAGCGAAAAAGGCCAGCAAATTATACAATTGCAATGAAACACAATTTTATTTCGCTTTATACAACAGAAGTGTATAAATTATGTTTCTGTTTTGTATAAAGCGAGAGAAAATTGTATATATACACATGCGAAAATATATATCTTCGTGCTATACACTTAATTATACAATTTACAAACATTTTACTTCGATTCAATTGTATACAAATGCAAATTTTATACAAATATTGCAGCGAAAAAGGCCAGCAAATTATACAATTGCAATGAAACACAATTTTATTTCGCTTTATACAACAGAAGTGTATAAATTATGTTTCTGTTTTGTATAAAGCGAGAGAAAATTGTATATATACACATGCGAAAATATATATCTTCGTGCTATACACTTAATTATACAATTTACAAACATTTTACTTCGATTCAATTGTATACAAATGCAAATTTTATACAAATATTGCAGCGAAAAAGGCCAGCAAATTATACAATTGCAATGAAACACAATTTTATTTCGCTTTATACAACAGAAGTGTATAAATTGTGTTTCTGTTTTGTATAAAGCGAGAGAAAATTGTATATATACACATGCGAAAATATATATCTTCGTGCTATACACTTAATTATACAATTTACAAACATTTTACTTCGATTCAATTGTATACCAATTCAAATTTTATACAAATATTGCAGCGAAAAAGGCCAGCAAATTATACAATTGCAATGAAACACAATTTTATTTCGCTTTATACAACAGAAGTGTATAAATTATGTTTCTGTTTTGTATAAAGCGAGAGAAAATTGTATATATACACATGCGAAAATATATATCTTCGTGCTATACACTTAATTATACAATTTACAAACATTTTACTTCGATTCAATTGTATACCAATTCAAATTTTATACAAATATTGCAGCGAAAAAGGCCAGCAAATTATACAATTGCAATGAAACACAATTTTATTTCGCTTTATACAACAGAAGTGTATAAATTATGTTTCTGTTTTGTATAAAGCGAGAGAAAATTGTATATATACACATGCGAAAATATATATCTTCGTGCTATACACTTAATTATACAATTTACAAACATTTTACTTCGATTCAATTGTATACCAATTCAAATTTTATACAAATATTGCAGCGAAAAAGGCCAGCAAATTATACAATTGCAATGAAACACAATTTTATTTCGCTTTATACAACAGAAGTGTATAAATTATGTTTCTGTTTTGTATAAAGCGAGAGAAAATTGTATATATACACATGCGAAAATATATATCTTCGTGCTATACACTTAATTATACAATTTACAAACATTTTACTTCGATTCAATTGTATACCAATTCAAATTTTATACAAATATTGCAGCGAAAAAGGCCAGCAAATTATACAATTGCAATGAAACACAATTTTATTTCGCTTTATACAACAGAAGTGTATAAATTATGTTTCTGTTTTGTATAAAGCGAGAGAAAATTGTATATATACACATGCGAAAATATATATCTTCGTGCTATACACTTAATTATACAATTTACAAACATTTTACTTCGATTCAATTGTATACCAATTCAAATTTTATACAAATATTGCAGCGAAAAAGGCCAGCAAATTATACAATTGCAATGAAACACAATTTTATTTCGCTTTATACAACAGAAGTGTATAAATTATGTTTCTGTTTTGTATAAAGCGAGAGAAAATTGTATATATACACATGCGAAAATATATATCTTCGTGCTATACACTTAATTATACAATTTACAAACATTTTACTTCGATTCAATTGTATACCAATTCAAATTTTATACAAATATTGCAGCGAAAAAGGCCAGCAAATTATACAATTGCAATGAAACACAATTTTATTTCGCTTTATACAACAGAAGTGTATAAATTATGTTTCTGTTTTGTATAAAGCGAGAGAAAATTGTATATATACACATGCGAAAATATATATCTTCGTGCTATACACTTAATTATACAATTTACAAACATTTTACTTCGATTCAATTGTATACCAATTCAAATTTTATACAAATATTGCAGCGAAAAAGGCCAGCAAATTATACAATTGCAATGAAACACAATTTTATTTCGCTTTATACAACAGAAGTGTATAAATTATGTTTCTGTTTTGTATAAAGCGAGAGAAAATTGTATATATACACATGCGAAAATATATATCTTCGTGCTATACACTTAATTATACAATTTACAAACATTTTACTTCGATTCAATTGTATACCAATTCAAATTTTATACAAATATTGCAGCGAAAAAGGCCAGCAAATTATACAATTGCAATGAAACACAATTTTATTTCGCTTTATACAACAGAAGTGTATAAATTATGTTTCTGTTTTGTATAAAGCGAGAGAAAATTGTATATATACACATGCGAAAATATATATCTTCGTGCTATACACTTAATTATACAATTTACAAACATTTTACTTCGATTCAATTGTATACAAATGCAAATTTTATACAAATATTGCAGCGAAAAAGGCCAGCAAATTATACAATTGCAATGAAACACAATTTTATTTCGCTTTATACAACAGAAGTGTATAAATTGTGTTTCTGTTTTTGTATAAAGCGAGAGAAAAACATATATCTTCTTTCTATACACTTATAATTATACAATATACAAACATTTTACTTCGATTCAATTGTATGCAAAGCAAATTTTATACATATATTGCAGCGAAATAGGCCAACGAATTATACAATTGCAGTGAAATAGGCCAGCGAATTATACAATTTAGGCCAGCGAATCATAAAATTGTATATGTATAGCGAGGCCAGCGAATTATACAATTTAGGCCAACGAATTATACAGTTGTATATGTATAGCGAATTATACAGTTATATGTTTGCTATGGAGCGCAATTACGCAAACTTTGCTATAGCATACAAATATAAATTTTTGTTTGCTATTATGTGAAAGTTGCCCTTTATTAAATTGTTCTTATAAAATCATTTATTTGCTATTTTTAATTGATTTTTCTTCATAATATCAACAAGGGAAAATGAAGATTGTGCCATAAAATATTTATCAAATGAGGAAATGTGATTTTTTTTAAAACTGAAAAAGCGAGATAGCACATTTATTTGGAAAGATAGAGTAACAATTTAAAGTGTTGGGAAAATTCATTGAGCTAGATTTTAAGATGTGAATCAGGTTAAGACCTCTTTTGATATGGTATCAGAGTTAAGTTAATTGTGTCTGATTGATGTAAGGCCCTTGGATCGTGTGGGGTTGTGAATATATTATAGTCCTCGAATGTCATGCTCCCTATCGGATAATGAAACTCGGATAAATAATATTTGGATTTGTGTATGTAGGGGTGGTGATGAGAATATTTATAATGAATCGGGACAATAATTTGGGGCTCCTTAAATGACTTGGCCAATTCTTTTTTCTTTAAGTTAGCTTTGATGTGAGTTAGGCCAAAAATCTAATTTAATAAAAACTCATATATTCACCTTTTTTTTCTCATCCGGTGTGATTTGAACTCCCAACTAATTATTACCTTCATCAGAAGGGAAAGAGCTTCCCAATGAAAAGAATAAGACTTAAACTCGAAATCTCTAAGAAATTTTATTTATCCTACGAAACTTTTCTTTACCTTCGTGATCCATATGGAAGGATAAAAACAAAAGAAAATGAGGCAGGGTCTCTATCAACCATTCCAACTTCTTGTGCTAACCCACTTTTCTACCAAAAACAAACTAAACCAATAACGAATAGGTCAACTTTTTTGCTTTTGGCCATCTAAAACAACATGAATAGAAATGAGTACAATACTTAACTCATCAATAATTTTTCACACAATTATTATACTTGAAACATATTAAATATATCAATGTACTTGCTACTAAATCATGGTAGTGTGACATCTTCATATTTTTCTTAATCTTACATTAATAAGTGTATATTACTTGCTATTTATTCTAAAAGTTACTAATTGGAGCTATCATAGAATTCTCTTCAATTGGCTATTTACCTTATTAATTATGTAAACATTTTTTGTTTTATGTGTGTGTGGAGAACTTAAATTCATGTGAAGAGTAGTTTGGTTGGATCAAGATTCATGTGAAAAACAGATAGACAAGTGCATATGAAGTTCTCCACAACCTACTGTGCTGTCTCACCTTGTTTTTTTAATATTTAGCCGCCAAACTCTTCTTTATGTGAACTACATGCGTCAGCTTATTTAATTTCCCGGTTGAGGGTGATGTGATCATGTGTATTTATTATTTTATGAGTTTTTTCAAAAATAAAATTGGAATTTGTAAGTTTGGCACTATATATACGCTAGGGAAAAGAGTCTGATATACCTCTTAACTTTGTCATTTACAGCTGCTTATTATGAAAGTGGTTCATATATATTCCTACTTGTAAACAAATGGCTCACATATACCCTTTTCCTCTAACGGAAATGAAAAAAATAATAATTTTAATCTAAATTTTTATTATTTTTTTCTAAAATATATAATCCCATATGAGTAAATTTAATCCTCGTCAAACATATTTTTTTGATTTTTTTTTGTTTCAACGAATAATTTATAATTATTATTTTGATAATCAAATTTATTTATGATTTCACTAATATTCTTGTAAAACTTATTGTAGATGACCAAATTTTTTCTTCGAATACGAAATTAAATTACAACAATACACACAAAAAAATAGTTTAATTTTTTATTCTTTAAACTAAGGAATGAAAGAAAAAAACAAAATAAGAATAAGAAATTCAAATAATTATAATAAAAGAAGTCAAAAAATAATTTATGTATGAAAAAANATATACCCCTAAATAATTTTTTTAAAAAAATTAGAAGTAATAAATATAAATTTAAAACTAATTTTTTAACTTCCGTTAAATGAAGGATATATGTGAGCCATTTTGTAACGGCAGGGGTATATGTGAGCCGTTTGTATAACGGTAAGGGCATATATAAGCCACTTTTATAACGAGGGGTATATCAGCTCCAAATGACAAAGTTGAGGGGTATATGAAACCCTTTTCCCTATACACTAAATAATTTGGGAGTTCTTAGCTAAGTTTTTGATAAATGTAGTAGCAAAATAGTTTTTAAACTCAAAGACTCTCCAAATATAATAAATTTTTAAAATCAAATAAATGACGGTAAAAATCATAGGAAAGCAAATCTTTTTAAATTGTTACACAATTGAAGATTGATTGAAAAAACAGACTCAAATGATCCTATAAGCGCCAGAGATCGGTACTACTAATATTCTGTCATCATTAACGTGGAAAGTTGATTGTCTCATATATAATGGTGTTTTTTTTGTTTATTAAAATTATGAAACTGACTAATACTTCTCCAACAAAGCAAAGGACGATTCAAGGTAAAATGGTTAAGAAGAACTTTTTAAGTAAGAAGGGAGAAAAGACAATAATACTATTTCCTTGAATTAAAACTCTCACCAGAAAATACTACTTATTGTCTCATTCAAAAAGTGAAGAAGGTGTTATTGCCTCCTAAACAATAGAGGCAAAAGTAATAATAGTGTTGCCTTTTCTATATAGTTTGTAATAATTATAAAGAAGTTCGAAAATGATAGTAGAAATAGTATTGCCCTTTTTTTATATTCTATAATTAGTATATAAATATTGCATTTTTATGTTTGACAAGAAATCATCACAAGGAAGGCCGCACTAGTTTGGGCGTAATTTAAGCATGGAGCTTTGTGTATGTGTTTCCCTCATGCATGCGCCTAATATTACTTTAAACTTATCCCATTAAATCCTGGAGAAATCATTGAAACTAAAAATATATTATTTTTTTTAAAAAAAAGAATTGATCAATGCTTTTGTCCCTACTCAAAAAATCAAAATATAAAAAACAATGGATAAAGTGAAGGAAAGATTAGTTCAAAAGAGGATTTAGATTCGAGCTTTTTAAAAAAAATCTTGATTTCTTTCAAAGATCTTATGTTACATACAAATATGATCAAACACCAAATAAAAAAGATTTGACGGGCCATCAAAGTGGTAGACCAACAACCATAAAACCGTCCACTAAATTCCAATCACGTTTATTCATTTCCACGTAACTAATCTCAACGGCGGCACAGAAAAGCAAGACCTTAGGAACTGAAATTATGCAACAATTGATGTGTACAATAAAGTCTTCTATATATAGAAAGATACGCATGTTTTACTTTGAGTCAAAAGAAATAAAGGCCCAAATGTGTGTGAACAACCGCAGGAATTGGCGCAATTTGCTCTAAAATTTTGGATACTCCACAGTACATTTTACTGTGCCCAAAAAAAAGCCATCAAGTTTTGTGTACCATATTATATTTGACCTATAAATACTTCTCTGCAAACTTAGTACTCCCTCGATCTCTTATTACTTGTTCACTTTAAAATTAACATTTGTAATATCATTTTATCTTTATTAATTATGAAGTAAATGAATTAAAAATTTAAATTTTCAAAAAGTTCTATCTTTTTCAAAGTAATTAATTGAGTGTATGATAGGTAAAAAAAATTGTGATTTCTTGATTGTCAAAATTAATAAGTAATTAGGGATAACTATAAAAGAAAAAGTGGACAAGTAATTAGGAATATCACGAATGTATAGCATGAATTTTTTTAAATAATACTATATATATTGTTTTTTTATTGCCTTGATTGTTGCTGTAATATGCGCCCAACTGCTATATTACAGAATAGCATGGGAGGATCGTGGTTGACTGGTTGAAATATTCTATTTTTTTGACTTGGGCCTTTTTTTAACAAGATATGGCATGTCTGTTATGCTTGTCACATGAGTTGGGGTAGAGGGCTGCAGAATCTTTGAAAATTTAGTAAGTAGGAGTAGAAAATTTTATTATGATTTTTGTCAATTTTGTTTTTTTTCATCCTTGTACTTGTATGCATTTTTGGGGTTTCATTAATCTGAATGAGCACAAGAATTCTTTTTTTTTGTTTTTTCTGGGATAATCACAAGAATTCTACTTTATAAGGTAAATTTGATAATATGTGTTCAAGTGCATATTCATAATTCGACCACAAAATTGAAAGTCTGACTTAATAATTCGTTACTTGTCAACGATTGGTCGTATTTGTGTCATCGAGACATTATGGATGGGTCATTAGATGGTAATGGAAAAGAAAAGGAAAATCAAAATATTTACTTAAGCATCTCACATCTAATGTTATTACTTATTAGATTAGTATTACAAAGTTTACATAATTGACTCAAGAATCTATAATTGCCAGCATATATTAATTATTATGTATAATGCTTATTTAGGGAGTAATAATGGTTAGTAATACCATCTGTACAAGTAAAATAAAAATGTACTACTACCAGATACTATTACTTGGCATTTTTACAAGAGACCTACCTCCTATATATTATTACCAACAACTTTTGTTAACAAACAGATTAAGCAAACTACATATATGTAAACAATCTTTTAAATATGTTTCAATTTTGATAAAGCAATTCTAGAGTACACTCATCTTCCTCCAACAAAAAGATTTTGAGATCTATTGCTATCTCAGGAGGTCGGTTTTCATAAAGAAAAATAAAAAATAAAAAGAGAAAAAAGATGATGAGATCACTTTTTTCGACCTAAGGTTACTTAATTTTGGTCGATTTTGATTGTTTTATTTGTAGTAAATTTTAATTTGTTAGACAATATTTTTTTCTTACATACCTAACACCATAAAACAGATTAAAAAATTATTTATTTATTATAACAAAATACTAAAGTTACACATCTTTTCATTATTTTGTTAAAAGGAAATTCTTGAGTTGCTAAGGTTACTACAAGTCAAATTCATTCTCCTTCCTTGCAAGAAAATACAAGCTCAAAAAAGTTAGTAACCTTCACCATATTTCACCATCTAATAATACTAAATAAACCCATGAGCTATTTAAATGACATAAAATGTTGTTACTCTTATTTTATGCTTCTCATGAAGCTTTTTCTTCTTTTATGTCAATAATTTAATATTTGTATAGTACTAGTTGACTTTTAAGTTTTATATACAAAATATAACCTATACATATTTTTTGATTGGATCAAGTTCATGATTTCATTTTATTCACTTATAGGTCCAAGTGTATGTCTAATATCATGAAGAGTAAATGTTGTCTTGTGACTTTTGAAAATTAGAAATCAAAGAAAATGTTAACATTTATAGATTGGAAAATAAAATTACAATTATAGCTATAATATATTAATGTTTTCTGAAATTCTATATAAATTTGATGACATTGTGGTCACTTATGTCTTTTCTTTTAATCTTGATATTTATGAAAGATTTCCTTAAAAAGGGAAAAATTAATAAACTAGTCAAAATCAATAATTTAATTAGTAAAAAATTCACTATTTTAAAAATATTAGTTAAAATGTCAAAAATGTCATTATTTTGAAAAAACATATGTATCCTAATTAAATCCCTATTTATCTCCTAAAAAATTAATTTATTTACATTCTAATGTATATCCATAGTTCATATTTTTATTTTAAGAAAAAATCAAAATCTCTGCAAATTTTCCCCATTATCTCTCTCTTCCATATTTATCCCATAAGTAAAAAAAATAAAATTCTTTCTCTCCATATTTTTCTGTTCATATTCCTATTCAACCTTCAAATTCTTCTTTTCTTCAACCCCATTCTTATTATCTTCTTTTGATCCAAATTTCTCTAATTAAGGTATTCTCATCGTTATCTTCTTTTTTTAGATTTATTTCTGATTTTATTGTTGTTTAAATCATTCTTATTTGGTGAAAGTAGGATAATTCTCGTTTAGAACTATAAAACACTCTTCAATGGATGATTCTAAGAGACACTATTCATCTTAGTAAAATGTTTTTTGGTGATTTTTCATCATTTAATCTATGTATTACTCAAGAAATAACGGATATTGTAGGATCTGCTTCTAAAATGAGGGAAGAGAGACAACAAGAACAAAGTCTTCATCAAATTCAGATTGAAAACGTAACTCGTAGGGTACAAAAAAATGACGGAGAAGACCAAATTGTTGATGAAGAGGTATTTAAATATTTTTGCATGTTGAGTTGAAGTTGAAGAACAATTTGTTCAACAATGTGTATTGAATATATTTGTAAATTTCTTGTTATGTACACTATGCAATATTTATTAGTTTGTATTTTGTATTCAGTTGTGTATTTCATTGTTGTATTTTGGGGTCAGTTTTTGTTAATTTTGATAATGTATCATTTTTTATTCATTCCTTTATATTTTTTCACATTTGTAGATATTTAATAATTTATGAATACATTTTACGTGACTATGATATTTCAGATTTTATTAATAATCTTTTGTTGGATTTGTGTTGTATGCTATGAAATTTTTATGTATTTGTGTTATATGATTATTGTTAATGAATTCATTTTGGGTGATTTTGAATTGAGATGTGTTTATACTAATTGTACTTTGTGTAGCCTTGTTTGTATCCGTAAAGTAAATTACACATTGTAATGCTATTTGTATGTTTCCAAAGTAAATACATATTAGTTGTATTCGGTGTATTCTTATTGTATTTTGAATTCAGATATGTTTATTCAATGTATTCTTATTGTATTCATACTAAAATAAAACTTCCCAAGTCATTAATAAAGTCAGGAGTAGAGTTGTTAATAAAGTTAGGATTAAGTAACTAATATATGTATTCACAATTGTACTTGCATCATGTTATAAACAAAACTTTATTCAAGTAATATCACTTATTGAATACATAACAATCATCATGTTATGAAAAAAACTTCATCATAGTAATAAATATTATGTATTCACAATAGTAATTCTTCATATTTCATAGAAGTCCCTTAACATATCGTATACAAAACAAATATTGAAACTGTATCCATATCAGAAGAAACGCTTACAACATACATTACATTGATCATATTTGTTTCGTTAAGGAATACAACTTATTCAAATAGTCATACGTTATCCATAGTTCATACAATTTACAACCAAAACAGAATACGGACGAAAACATAAAACGGACGAAAAAAGACTACTTGTTTACAATTATATGAAACCTGAATACTGCGCTTTACAATTATTTTCAATTACACTTTCAATTTTTTTCGTACTGTATCAATTTCAATTTATACGAAAATAAAATACGATTAACAATTATATCAATTATAAACAATTAGAAAAAGAATAAGGAAGAAGCAATTATTTCGTCGAATTTGTATGGAAATCTTGAAAATCAAAAGTTGAGAGAATTCATTAGATTTTGGAAGTGTCGTTGATTTTTTGAATTTTTTGATTTTTTTTTTTTGTAACTGATGAGAGTTTTAAGCAATACTTTCATCTTAAGTTATTTTCTCTCCACTTAATTTCTCCTTTCTGTTTAAAATATTTGTATTCTTTCAATTTAAACAATTAGAAAATAGATTAAAAAAATACATAATAAACTGAAATATCGACATTTTTACTAAATAATGAAAGTATTGACAATGAATCCTCTTAAATAACAAAATAATGACATTTTGAAAAATTTCCCCTTAAAAAAAGGTTCAATTTTTAAGAGGCATTTGTACAAAACTAATGGGCACAGAATTCAAAAGGTTGCCTAAAGAAAGTTGGGCTTGACTTACTTCTTACTTAGGCCCAATGGACATGATTTGGAGAATCAAATCACACCTCTTTGGGTTTAGACTTGGGTCATGCTTTTGCTAACCTTTTCAATTTTTGGTGTCGAATAACAGCGAAATTAGAAATTTCATCAAATGTATTCACGATTAATATATAGTAAAAATTTAAGGAATCCCATAGTGTAATTCAATAATTACATTCTTTCCCGATAAATTTAGTATTTACAAAAAATCCCTTAAATTTGTTGTTCTGTGATACTTTAGACTCTAGTGATACATGGTAAATGATACATGGTAAGTTTAAACTGTTGAGAAAAAAATGGGGAAAAAACGGTACAATTAATGTTGTTACTAAAACAGCTTAATTTAAGGTAACAGATCATTAATCACCATAAAATCAGCACGTAATTGGATATTAATTTCAAATTTTGAAAATCAAAGATTATATCATCTATTTTGAAGTCTATTTATCTTTTCAATCTGGCTTCTTTAAATAATTGTTGATCATTTCTAAGAATCCTTTGAAATCCTTAAAGTACACTACGGTCAATTTGACAATAAGAATATATAATGTTTCTCTTTAGTTATAATTGAATATTGGGGTTTCTCGCTTTTATTTTATGTATGTTATGCTTGGTTGAATATCTGTCTTTTTTTTGTGAACGATGCACTCTATTCATCCAATAGTGTTCAATACAAAACAAATAGATGATAACTATCTACACTCCTATCAATTACAAAAAGTCTATACATGCTACAGCTACAAAACACGAGAAACAATCTTACATAGTGAATAAAAAGACAATACAACAACTTCTCTAATTACAAGACCTAAGGGTATGAATTTGAAGCAAGTAAAGGTCTTTGGAAGCTGGAGATGCTTCTGCCTCTGGTGTTTATATGCAGTACAGTTTCCTTGCATAATCAGTCTGCTGAAGATACTCCTCCCCCCTGGAATCTGATCACATTCTTGTCCTTTAGGAAATTGTTGTTAAAATTGACAGCAAACCTTATGGGATGTGTTGGTATCTTTTTAATCTTGTACTTCATTGGCTGCAATTTGAAAATAAAACAACAAATTATAACGATATTGAAATATAAATACTAAATAAAACAACTAATAACTTACTGATACATGGTTTCAGTTTTCAGAAATTCATACTACATGAAAAACATGTGATACATGTCTACTACATGTATCAGTGAATTAACTAAAACATTATAACATGTGATACATATCTAATACATGTATCAGAAACATCTACTAAACAATATACACACTGATTCTCTATGTATCATCAAGTACAGTTGATGACGCATTTATTAAATTTAGTGAATGATACATTATAACAATTTTCAAAACATGTATCAGTACATCAACTAAACAACTAATACCTTACTGATACATGATATCAGTTTTCAGGAATTCATACTACATGCAAAACATGTGATACATATCTACTACATGTATCAATGCATTGACTAAACACTGTACACACTGATTCTATATGTATCATCAAGCACAGTTGATGACGCATTTACTAAACTTATTGAATGATACATTATAACAATTTTCAAAACTTCATGATACATATAAAATATTATGATACACAACAAATTCATGTATCCATGATATTGTTAAATCCCAGATTTAACTCTTTCAAACTGCTGAGTGCTGCAGATATAAAACGGTTGGCTAACAATGTGGAATGGTTTTGCTTTAGTCAGTTCTTTTTGGCAGATAACAAATGTCTTCCACTTACCCAAAAACTTCTCACATCCATCATCTAAAAGGTGAGATCTATTGACATTTAGCGACTTCAACGAAGTGAGAGCTGCATTATGATAAACGAACTATCAGAAACTTCAACAACGTGATGGAATCCCAGAATAGAGAAGTAATTCCCCGAAAAATTCTCTTTTACTTCATAAAGTTTGTCCCGCAAACTAGTCCTAGTAAGTTAACATGGAAATTAAAACAGTAAAAGCAGACCTGTGAGGTAATCCAAACATGACGCAGTAACAACAGACCCTTCCAAGTTTAGCACGACTAGTTTGTACAGATCTGTAAAAGAATGAAATATTATCAAATCCAGATTACATCTTAACGTAGAACAAAAAGGAAATGTTAACTTTACGAAAAGCAGCCGAAGAGACTATTAATTGAGCTTCTTACAGCCAGAGTCTTTGTTTGAATCCATCTGAAGATTCATAGGATCATGCAAAAAGAACTGAAACTTGATGGAGAACAAAACGGTAGAAGTTAAGAGAAGTTGTCCTGCTTCCTGAAATTTTTACTTTTTTAAATTTCAAATTTTTTGAATTTTGAAATTCAAAATTTCAAAATTTGGTCTTTTATTTAAAATTAATTAAATTAAATAATTCAAAATCAAAAAGCTGATTTAAAAGGTTGAGTGTTTAAATGGATAAAATTCAAAATTCAAAAACTGATTTAAGAGGTTGAGTGTTTTAATGGAGAAAAAATAGGCATTAAAATGGGTAAATGTGTATTATAGGAGAGAGAATGTAATGTATCTAAAAACTTACACTAAAATTAAAAAAAAGGGAATTATGTAATATTTAAAAAAAGTAGGGAAAATTAGAGAATATAAAAATTATAGTTGTGTATTTAAGTTATTTTTCCTAATATATATATATTGAAATAATCTTATACTATATATATTGTGCAACTTTTTATAAGCAGATCATCCTTCACTACATGTGGCTATTTATGCCACTGTTTGAGTTGAAGCCCATAAATATTAGTACACTATACAAAGTGTCATGTATTTGATTTTTTTAAAAGTATTAAACGTGTTGTTAAATCATGTAAAATTATTATATTTGTGTAATTTTATAAAGTGAACATCCAATTATAGTTAATTATACTTTAATAATTAATCATTAGTATAATATTTCTTGTAACAATTCATAAGATATGAATAGTTATAAATAAATTATTATACGCTATATAACATAACAAATGTTTATATTTAAGTTTTTTATTATAGTTTTGAAAACTTTTTTCAATTGAATTAATTGTTATACAAACTAACAATTTTTTTTTACAGGATTGTTATGATTCATAAGACATTCAAAGTTAAAATAATATTTTTTTAAATTTAACTATTTCATATAGTCGGATTTGAAATGTCTAAGAAGACAATTCAAATAAGTGAAGATGGTTTTACAAAGTTAATGTTGAAACATGATTGATTCAAATTGAATCTTGTTCAAAAGCAAATATACCTTTTAAAATGGAAAGTTATGCGGAAAAAATAAACATATACTAATTAATTATTTAACATAGCTATAGTTTGAATTAATTACAGTTCGCAGCTTAATTTTAGCTGTATTAACGTCTCATGTCCTCTTTTATACATATACAAATATATATACAATGATATGACAGATATAGAAATACACCACTCTCTGCCCTTTCTCGCTTGCTCACCCCTCTCCTCTCTCTCCCATGTCTCGCTCGATTCTCTCCTTCCCTCTCAATCTCGCTCACCAGATACACAAATACATACGTATATCAATCATATATACATCTGACAAATATTTATATACAATTCGTCTCTCTACTCTTTGTCTGTCGCCTCTCCCAGTTTCGTTCGCCGAATATACAAATACATGTGTATCTCAATCACACACATATATAATTATTTGACAAATATATTTATACAATTTGACAAACATACATTTACGATTCACCTCTCTCCTTTCTCTGTCTTCTCTCGCCTCCCTCTCCCTATCTCGCTCGCTTCTCTCCTCCCTCTAACACGTAACACGAATTGTAATTAACAAATTATAACTATGGACAATAGTTAAATTATTTTTGGGTAACTATAAGCGAAAATTCTTCTAAAGTAAATGAGAGTTTGAGATATTAAAAATAAAAGTAAAAACCAAACTCTAATTTTATATATCAAATGATATAAATATAATTTATTATCATAGGAGAAAAAATCTTAAACGTTAAAAAAGAAATCATTTAGATGAGTCGGGACTAGTTTAAAACATGGGATTGTCGATGAAAACAAGAAGAAGAAAGGAAGACAGTTAAAAAAATACTGTAGAATTTCATTTTTTTTTTATTCTCGGGATTCAAATAGCCTCACACACCGCCAAATTCGCCCGAGTCACGAGTTTGAAACTCAGAAAAACTGAGTTACCATATATTTCTAAGCCCACTAAATATATAAATGGAGAACCCTATTCACTATAAACTCCTTGTAGCAGAGTGTGATTTTTCCGTTTAGGGCAGAGAAGCCTCTTCACCGTCCACGTTACAACTCCTCTCATCGCCGGAACCGTTTCAAATCTTCATCACTGGCGCTGCTTCTTCTCTAACAAGGTATGTGTATGTGTGTGTGAATGTTCAATTCATATATCAGTTTAGTGCGTATGTATGTGTGGATGGATACATTGTTTTTTCCTTCGTATATAATGGTAGCTGGAGACTTATATGTTTAAGTTGAGTTCAAACCTTAATATCGACTTAAATATACAGATTGAATGCTTCATAATCTGCTGACTTTTTTGGTTGTTGTTTTGAGTTATTGCGATCTATGGACAAAATCCTAACATATTCATTGTATATGTGAAATAGGTGCAATCCAAACCAGTATAAGTAACAAGGTGATCATTACTGTAGTGAATAACTGTTTCGTGTTGTGTTTTAAAAACAAAACAAATTGGTGTATGGTGTGATTTTGGATAGATTGTGAATTTGATTGGTAGAATGAGGGCTTCCGTGGACAGATCAGTGAGGCGAGGCAGAAAAAGGCGTCAAAACTATGTTCAGAATGATCAGGTGGATCCGAATGGGAAGAAACGGGCTGTAGTGTTGAGGCCTAAGGCATTTTTGGGAACATATGTTAGGAAAAAGTTTAAGGGCTGTCGGAAATATATGGGGAAGATCATATCTTATGATACTGGTTTATATAAGATTGTTTATGAGAATGGAGATTTTGAAGATATGGATAGCAGTGAAGTGAGGGTGGTTTCGTTGGAAGATGATGAGTTGAATGGTCAATGGTTGAAAAGAAAGAAGAAGCTAGACGAAGTAGTTGCTAAGATGGAGGCAACGAGTACTAAGTCTTGTGTTGAGAATCCAGCTGAGCCAGTTAATGGCGTAATTGATAAGTTTGAGCCAAAAGATCGGGGCATAGGTTGTTCAGATAAACTTGAGGTCAACCACCAAGGACGTGATTCTGATTTGGTGAATGATTTGTCTGAATATTATATGGAGCAGGATTTGAGTTCAGGAGTAGAAGTGCCTCTAATTCCTGCACCTCAACTGCCTCCTTCATCTAACAGTATTGCTATTCCAGAGGAGTATGTATCATGCCTCTTGTCTGTTTATAGTTTTTTACGGTCGTTTAGTATCAGATTGTTTTTATATCCGTTCGGACTTGAAGATTTTGTGGGAGCACTCAACTGCTCTGCTCCAAACACATTGTTCGATTCTGTTCATGTTGCCCTTATGTGTGCTTTGAGGCGCCAACTCAACAAGCTGTCATCTGATGATTCTCTGCTTGCATCAAAGTGCCTAAGGTAAGCATATCTAATTATTTCATGAAGGAATTTTTCATAATGTGGTTGATTGTTTGAATGAAATTTTTGATTGTTGAATACTTTTAATGAAATTCTGTTTTCATTCTTATTTCCTTGAGTGCTGCCACCAGTCTTCCACAAAAATATATGAAACGAGAAGAATGTCTAGAGATCTGCTTGCAGAAAGAAACTAAAAGCTAGATAGTTAGACAGGGTTATCAAATTGATAAGCTCAATTTACCTATTGCATTTATGACACTATACAATTACATTTCTACTTAGTCTGCTTGCACTTGCACAGGGTTGTTCTACCGCTGATACCTTCCTAAAGACATTGGAATGCCATGATTTTCTGATAGCCCCTTGGCTAAAAGTCAATCTACTATCGATTGTGAATGAATAATTTCCATCATTCCACTACAATTATGCAACTTTATTAGCAGAAGACTATTGCCTTTTGGTAATGACATGATATTTCAACTGTCCTATGTTATCCTTATTGATTTACATTGCTCATATATCTTTCTATGGATGAGCAAAAGTCGGGGAACTTCCCTTTGCATTGCATATTTATGCTTATTATTCTTACATTATTTCATGAAAAGTCTGAATTAACTTATGCTGCTTCTTGTTAGGGGCATTGATTGGGGCTTGCTTGATACAATTACTTGGCCAGTATATCTAGTTCATTATTTAACAGTAATGGGATACGTAGAACAACCTGGTTGGAAAGGTTTTTATCCCCATACTTTGCAGAGGGAATATTACTTGTTATCTGCTGGAAGGAAGATCATGGTTTTGCAGATTTTGTGTGATGATGTTCTAGAATCTGAAGAAATAAGAACAGAAATCAACATGCGTGAAGAATCAAAGTTAGCCATTGAGTCAGATTTACTTACAAATGTTGCTTGTGTCAGTGCACCAAGAATAGTGCATCCCAGGTATGCCAAAACTTCTGCCTGTAAGGGACAAGAAGCAACCGAGCTCTACAAAGAAAATCATGAAAGAAAGCAGGGTTGTAGTACAGATAATTTAGGACCCAAGGTTAGTAACCAAGATTATGTCTCTGGCGTAGTTCAAAATAGTAACAGTGATGAATGCTGTCTCTGCGCCATGGAGGGGACTTTGCTTTGCTGTGATGGGTGTCCATCGTCTTACCATGCAAGGTGCATTGGAGTTAGCAAGACACATATACCAGAAGGGGAATGGTATTGTCCTGAATGTACAATCAACAAAATTGAACCAAAAATTACGAGGGGAACAACTCTGAAAGAAGCAGAGCTTTTTGGTGTTGATTCATATGGACAAATCTTCATGGGTACTTGCAGTCATTTGCTTGTGTATGTCTCTATAACTTCTTTTTGGATAAACTCTGTTCAGTTTCCTTATTTGGCTGTTGGCTGATTTCTATTTGGAGATATAGAATGCACTTAATCCTTTGTAATTTAGGCTGCAATCAGCTTTAGCTCTGTCTCTTTCTGAAACACATTCTGATCTTTGGTTGTAGGTTGAAGACCTTGGCTGGCGCAGACTCTATTTTCAGATACTACAACGAGAAGGACATTCCCAGAGTCCTGCTAGCACTTAATGCAAATGCACAGCACAGTACTTTATATCTGGAGATATGCAAAGGAATAATGCAATACTGGAAAATTCCTGGCAATGTCTTTTTCCCTGATGGTGAACTGTCTGAAATTGGTTCAGACAGACCAAACGGAACAAAATTTACTAGTTTCTCTTCATTTTCACTTAGTTCATTGATCAAGGGAAGTGCTGAACAAGTTGGACTGGAATATATTGCACCTGGTGGTTGCTTTTACATGGGGTCATCCTTTAGACCTCAACAATACATAAATAGTTATCTGCATGGAGATTTTGCTGCATCTGCTGCTGCAAATCTAGCTGAACTTTCTTCCGGAGAAAACCAAGGTAGTGAGAGTCATGCTTCAGACAATAGGCAGAAACATTCTGCCAATGCTTTACTTCAAGCAAAAGCTTTCTCATCAGCAACAACACGCTTTTTTTGGCCGAGTACTGAAAAGAAGGTTGTGGAAGTACCAAGGGAAAGATGTAGTTGGTGTCTTAATTGTAAGGCTGCTGTGACTAGTAAGAAAGGATGCTTGTTAAATGCTGCAGCATCAAATGCCATTAAGGGTGCAGTAAAGATACTTGCTGGTCTTCGTTCTGCAAGTGTTGGGGAGGGAAATCTACGTGGTATTGCTTCATATATTATATTGATGGAGGAGGGGTTATGTGGTCTGACAGTTGGTCCTTTTCTAAGTACAGCTTTTAGAAAAAAATGGCGTAAACAGGCAGAAGAAGCTACTAGTTGCACTCTGATAAAGTCTCTTCTGCTTCAAGTAAGTTATTTTGTTGATTTTGTTATAACCTTCATCAATTCCAGTTTGTTGGTTGACTAGATGAAAACTAGGTTTGTTTCGAGGAAGGATGTGAACACCGAAGAAGGAAACATTGGTTAGTCCTTAGGAGGCAGAACTTGATGTGACCACAAATAAGGAAAAGTTGGTTTAGTTCCCTTAGGGATCAGAACTTATAATTTCACATAATTTATTTTGTTATAAATGGCAGAGCTGTATACCTACTTAGTTTTATTTGCTTTTTTCTACTTCCAAACGACAAGGGGAATGTCAGTAATCCCCCCTCTTCTCTTACCTCCTCTTCTCTGCCTCTCTTTTTTCACCTCATCAGGTCATCCAAACATTATTCCTTTACTGAACTATAAAATTAGACATTGCAGAGCGTTCATTGTAAACAATTTCAATTTAATAATACAAGAAAATCTACTAAGTTAATGTTATTGCTCAAGGAAGCTAGTTGTTTAGTCTACTGTTTTATTTTATTATGACAAATGTTGCTATTAAATAATGAGAGAATCACATGGGAACTAAATGGTGGAAAAGTTACCATCAGGCATCAGCACTGAACAACTTCTAAAGAGTTCTGAGGCTGGATGAAGTTCAGAGGTGCATCCACACCATTTGCACATGAAGCTTTTGCCCTCAACTTTGTGCTTGTTTATTGAGGAATTATTTTTCTTCCGCAAGTGGTGTAATGACATGAACCTTGTGCATTGATTACACTTGCGGCTCATCAAACTGAATTTCAATAATGGATCTGACATAATACTACTCTGCAAAATCTAAATTTTCTTGAACTCTTGATTTGATATTTTACAAATTTATGTGATAAGAATTGAATACTTTTTATTTATAAACTGGTAGCTTTGCATTTACATAAGAAGCCTTATCCCAGTTTTTAACTTTTTCTATGCATCCCCAACTGTTGATTTTACAAAGTGCTACTGAATCCAATTGTAGATTATAGATATTTTTTACATATGACGTGACCTATGGAGAGTATATTCTTCATGCTCAATAATAAAGTGCGTGCACTGCAGTTTGAGGAGAATATCCGGTCTGTTGCTTTTTCTGGGGACTGGTTTAAGCTTGTTGATTGTGGGCCATCAGAATCTTCCATCACTCATTCAACTGCTGGTGTTGTGGAATCATCTCATAAGCATAAATCAGGGAGGCGGGGTAGAAAACCATTGCCAATGGTTAAAGTAACTGCTGATGATTGCAAAAATAAACTGAAGGACTTCACTTGGTGGAGAGGAGGCATACTCTCAAAGCTTCTCTTCCAGAAAGCAGCTCTACCTCGATCAATGTTGAAGAAAGCAGCGCGTCATGGTACCTTGTGTACCCAATGAACTTATTTTTGCCCTTCATAAAAAATTTAATATTTTTGTTTTTATAAATTCAGTGGAATACAAATTTTGGCGTGGGGGAGAATCCACTAACAACTTTTACTCGAGCAGGTGGTCTGAGAAAGATACCTGGTATTTGTGATGCTGAAGGGTCCAAGACTGCCAAAATAAGCAGGCAGCTTGCTTGGCGAGCTGCAGTTGATGTGTGTAAGACAATATCACAACTTGCACTTCAGGTGATTTATGACATTGCAATCGATGATTTAATTCCTTTTGTTCTGCAGAAAAGTCTGAGTCAGGCTATGTGTTCTGATAATGTTTGGTCATGTAACAGGTCAGGTACCTAGATGTGCATGTGAGATGGAGTGATCTTGTTAGTCCTGAACAGAGCCTCCTGGATGGAAAAGTTCCCGAGTCAGAAGCTTCTTCCTTTAGAAATGCTTCCATATGCCATAAAAGAATCGTTGAAAATGAGGTTAGATATAGTGTTGCTTTTGGAAATCAGAAGCATCTCCCATCTCGTGTCAAGAAGAGTATAATAGAAGTAGAGCAAAGTCAGGAGAAGGGAAAGGAAAAATATTGGTTTTCTGAGTCACGGATTCCTTTGTATATAATAAAAGATTATGAAGAAAACTTGGAAAAAGATCTCCCCTCAGCCAACAAGTTTGCCGATGCACTTCCCAAGTTGCAGAAAAGGTGCTTGGTGGCTTCTTGTAAAGATATATTCTCTTATCTTGCACAGAAGAGAGACGGAAATGCTAAATATTGTTGTGCTTCATGTGAAGTGGTTGTGTTACTTAGGTACCCATTTAATGTATATCTCAACTTTCCTTTCAGCTCTTTTATTCAATCCTTTATTGATGTGATCCCTCTTCTCCAGGGACGTAGTCAAGTGCAATACATGCCAAGGTACTAATTGATCAGCTACTTTCGTACATCAGTCTGTGCATCAGCAATTGATCTATTTAACTTCTGAGAATTTTTTTTGTAGGTCTCTGTCACAAGCAATGTACAATTAGTTCAACAATTATTGGTAATGAGGAGACTGAGTTTATGACCTGCAAACAGTGTTATCAGAATAGAGCTTTAACACAAGCTGAAAGTAGTCATGAATCTCCTACTAGTCCTTTACTCACGCAAGGAAAAGACATTCCAATTCCCATGTCAGCCAGAAAAGGAGGAAAAGTTGGTAGTTCTAGCAATCCATCTGCATCTACTGCGACTCTAAAGCATTCTTCTTCTAAGGTGAAGCTTGCTAGTTCAAATTTGGCGACACGATGGAAGCACCACTGGGGCATTATTTGGAGAAAGAATAATGAGGATACTGGTGATTTTAGATCTAAACACATTCTTCTGAGGGGAAATCCAGATTGTGATTCAATAAGACCTAGTTGCCGCCTTTGCTGTAAGCCATATGATCCTTATCTAATGTATGTCCGTTGTGAAACATGCACATGTAAGTTTTTTCCATGTAGGAATCTTGTATTTTTGTCTTGAGTTTGTTGGTCACCTTTCTTTGGGTTGACAATTAATCTCGTGAGTCACAGGTTGGTACCACGCTGAAGCTGTTGAACTTGAGGAGTCAAAGATTTTTGAAGTGGTGGGGTTCAAATGTTGCAAGTGTCGTAGGATTAAACTGCCCGTCTGTCCTTACTTAGATCCAACAAGCAAAAGACAAGCAGTGGAAAGGAGGATGTGCGCAAGGGCTTTAAAAATGGATAGACAAGGAATTGATTCTGGGTTCATTTCAGAGCTACAGAAAGATGAGAATATGGCCACTCCAGCTTTAGAGGATAGTAATCCTCTTGTTTCTGCTGTTGAAGAACTTACTGAGCACTTTCTAGTGGGTGATTGTGAACGGAATGTGGAAACAATATCTGTGCAAGGTCAAAGAGAACAGTCAGTCAGAAGTCATATAGAGAATGAGACTGATTTGAAATCTTCTGAGTTATCCACTCCTCTTGGAGGAAATATAGTGTTTCCTAAAGATGAAATGCCAACTCATGTTGAACCGGGTGCTAAGCAGCTAGTAAGAAGACATGTAAGACTTGAGAAGGATTCAGATACCCCTTTTGCAAGCGATCCCGTGAATGTTCCGAGGAATACTTCAAGGGAGAGTTCTGAGGAATATGGTCATGAATGCAAGTATATGGAGTTTGAGCCTCAGACCTGTTTCTCTTTCAATGATTTACTTGCATCGGATGATCTTGGACTATTGGATGATGGAGTTGACTCGTCTGCCTCTTTAAACAAGGATGTTGAAATATCATCAAGGTTTCTACCCAATAAGAATGCTGATACGTCTTATGTCAAGCACGAGCCTGCAGTTAGTACAATACCTACTGCTTCTTTTACAGTTCCATGTGAGTTGTGTTCACGTAAAGAACCAAGCCCTGATCTTTGTTGTGAAACATGTGAAATATGGATCCACCGTCATTGTTCACCTTGGAATGACGAGGAGTCTGGAGAAGATGATTGGAAGTGCGGCAACTGTAGGGAATGGAGATGAAAGATGCTTAATCACTATGTAAGGGGGTGCATCTTGGGCATACACAACGGTTGATTGAAGGGGCTTACATTGCTACATCTCATCACAATTGGAGAATGAAACATGAGAAAGCCACTCGTGATGTCTGCAAGTAAATTAGTCAGCTGCATAATCAAGTTCCATTATTTGGTATCACTGGTTTTGTCATAAAAAAAGGTACACTTTCCCCATGATACAAGAGTAATTGGGTTGATTCAGAAAGACTTCACCATGCACAGATTCTTCAAGAAAAGATTATTCGGAGGTTAGCCTTGATAGATAAGCAACCTTTCTCATTGGTACTCATCTGATATTTTTTACTGTATAAAGAGGCCTTACAGTTGCCAATTCTTTTCGTTATCATTGAAAGAAAGACCTAAACGTTTAAATAGAAAGAAGACGATATGATATATTTACCAGTTCATATAATGGTTGTTGTCCTGCATTTTCATCCACTAGCCTTAATAGCTTTCACAGCTCAAGACAAGCAAATATGAAAAATAATCCTATGCTGCTGTATTAACAAGCAGTGCGACAGGATAAGTTCAATTTAGATAATTGAGTGTTTATCATGTGAAACGCTTTTAACACATCTTCAAGACAACAATGGGCAAGAAATTCAATCAACGCTATTTCTTTTTCCTAAATATAGTAGTAGGGAACTAAAATACATAGGGGCAAACCAATATGTAAAGCCTGACTAAAGGCAAATATGAAATTTAAAGGAGAAGAAAGAAAAGAATTAATAGACCCTCACATCTAAAGGCTACAGACCTCACAAAAGCACAAGATATATGTGCAAAAGAATCTCAAAACTCCGATTTAACGTCCCAGAAATCCAATGATATGCTATGCCGATCAGAAGTCTCACCCTCTCTTCCGCCAGCCCTGGCATCCTATTTCTCAATGTCCATCTTGCCTTTGGGACTTGTGGTGTGCAATATAAACAAATTTTACAGCCGTCGTTTGTGGACAAAGTCCACCACAAATTGAAAACCACTTAAAGCAAACCAGCTAGCAGTGCCCCAGGGTCTGATACTGGTGGAGATGAAGAGGTTGGCTGAGGAACTGGTGGTGCAGCAGCCGTGGGAGCTGTAGGGATTATAATCAATTGTTCTTTAATGAACTCCTTCAACCTACATAGTAAGAAGAAAGTTCTGAAAGTTAATAAGAAGTTGGCAATGAACACCAAAAAGTCTCATTACAAATGCACATTATGGTCGTACTCAAATGTCAGAGTAGGATCTCCAGAAGCAACTGTCATACGCAGTTGAGTTCTATCAGCTGGATCTGTTTCTATTCTTACCTGTATACAACCATAGAAGTTAGATAATAGTAACCATATGATACATTATACCACTGACATCCTATGTAAGGTACAACAATTACCACCTCCAACAGAAGGAAATGACAACTTTTGACTACAGGCTAATGTAAAAGTTTGTGAACAGCTCTAACCAGTCACAGTTACCATATCATACAAATACAAGTCATACAAATATCTAATTGAATCACTTTCAAATTAAGGACATTTTACAGAACATTAATGCCCAGAAACCACAAATCTTAGCTTACCAAACACAACATGGCTCGTGTACTGTCGGAGTAGAAAGTTGTGCTAGCAACCAAATTATTTGCATTTGGATCCTGAATAAGAAAATCAGAGGGGCAATTTAACAAATAAATTCACATGGACAGCCAAACTAGAGGAATGATAAAAGATCAAAAACTTACAAGCCCTGGACAAACCATCAAGCGTAAACTGTTGAACAGGTTTGTCATTTCCAGAAGTGACATTGGTCTTACACCTCTAACCTGGTCATATTAGCCAAATGAGTTAGGGATAGTGATTGCGATTACAATATAAACTACATACACAGAGAAAGAGAGAAGTCCAGAATTTTACTAGTAACGTTCTTATTCTCGTACATACACATTACAGAATGATATGTATATTCTACAAGTCAGGCAGGAACCAAAAAAAGACATACCACTTCTTGGAGCTTCAGTGGCGGCCCAGATAGTGATCTCCACTGCGGGAAAAACTCTTCGGCAGATACTGTAATAGGCTGAAGAAACTTATT
Source organism: Solanum pennellii (assembly GCF_001406875.1). Lineage (NCBI taxonomy): Eukaryota > Viridiplantae > Streptophyta > Magnoliopsida > Solanales > Solanaceae > Solanum > Solanum pennellii. The sequence continues at coordinate 57,037,619 of NC_028642.1, forward strand.
CAAGATGGCAGGGAGTCGAAGTTTAACATTGACCTGTAAATGCTAAACTACGTCAATACACATATAACTATAAGAACTGTGGATCGATGATCAGAAATAAATGTCTCATACCAACTGCGCCCCAAAATTATATGAGAAGTCAAGAACCGCCACATCCCTACTTGGACGGAGGTTGACTACTTCAAGAGGACATTGAACCTGCAGGAGTTCATTTCACTAGGTAATCAAAAGGTGAAAAATTACTTACAAGAACAAAGTGCAGGAAGTCCAATCCTTATAGAAGCACAATAATAATCTAACCTGTGCACGAGGAGGAATTGTCTCGGGTACTAATGACAATTCTATTCTCAGATGAGATGGGGGCAATATCAGAGCCTGAACCGAAACAAGAGGAGCCGTATTCTTGTTTCCCAAGAAGAGGACCAACCGTCCATGATGTGCTCGCCACTCCGCTTTTGTGCCAATCTGGAATTGCATAAACAAACTAACCTAAGAGCTGAAAAGTCCATCAGTGATAGTACCAAAAAAATTAACAGAGCAAGTACCTGAATATAAGGATCCTCATACAGTATACCACTGTCTTTGAGGACCAAGGCTTGAAACCTTTCTGCTATATTTCCTATTGGCTACAACCATGAATCAAAAAACAAGATGGTCAGAAGCATGAACTAAGAGGTAACAAGGGAAACTGAAGCGAAATAATAAATGTGGCAAACAAGCTCTCTGAATGTTGATCATGTAAGTCTTAAACTAAAACCAGTTAAAAGAACTACCACTGGGGTCACGGAAAGAATGCCCCTATTACTAGCCAAATACTATTTGGATCTTATTTTGAATTTAGTTAAATTACCATGGGAAGCGCAGACAGAAGGAGAGGGCAGCATCTTTCTTTCACAAAATTAGAAGTCATCACATGAAAGCCAGAAGATAAAGCAAAATTACCGAAGTCGGATGGGAAGCAGTACCTGGACTGTTGCAGTCTGTTCTTCAATAGGTGCTAGTGCTAGCGCATCCTCTGCATTTGGAGCAATGCCGACACCAGAACTCAAGTTATGGGCAGGTAAGGTGGCAGCAGGTTGAGGACCTTCAATAGCCAATGGACCTAAAAGATCTCCCAGGACATCAGGTGAAGGTACTGAAGGAGGTTGAGGATCCACAACAGTCAAAGTTCCATCTGGTTCAGACTCCCTTTGATCCGCTAAGTTGCGATCCTAACCATGTAGTAAATGTTAATTACGGTCTTATACTCACCATTAAACAATTAAATCCACACTTCAGCAAAATGGTGCAAGAAACATCTTACCGCGTTGGTCATGCTTGGAACCTTCACTAAACCAAGGTGACTGACTGGCAGAGTACCGTTAGCAGAGGGTTGATCTGTTACTGCTAGAGCATTAGAGGTCTGCTGCTGTGTACGCAACCTGATTGCACTTTGTTCAGCAGTATCGGCCTCAGTATCTTCAGCCTTTTTAATTAATGAGGACTACATCCAAAGAGAATTTGTGGCTAAAATCAATGATAACTAAAAAAGGAAAAGAATAAAAACGATATATTGTACTCTTGCGAGGGAATAATGTAGCTGAAGGCCATCCCTCAAACCAAAAAGGTCAATTATGCAAACACAGTGTAGATAACAATTAATCAAAAGTAAAATTGGTTTCATACCTGTCGCTCAGGGAACTTAGGCATTTCAGCTAAGACATCCATTAAAGCTGCCCCTTTCTTACTCAACTCCAAGTATTCCACAGCTCGTTGCTGTATTTCAGCATCGATGCAACTCTCATATCTAATATATTTGTGCAATTTTATCCATTAGCTGAATATATTTGGATATATTGGCACACTGAATAACATACAGGATTCACAAATTACATCACTCAAAAAACTTACTTTCTGAATATTGCCAATATCTGATTCTGTAGCTCCGGATCTGGTGGTTGTGTGTGCATCAAAATTTTTGCATATGTCGAAAGAAGAATAGGAATTGTTGAAGTCCTGAACAATATCACTGGTGTAAGATAACAGAAAAATGATGGCAAACTGAGATCAAATGTTAAAATGCCCTTACGAAACAGTAGGAAGCTTCTCATGAATGAGGCTGAAGATCTCCTTCGGACTACATCCTGGCCTTCTGGCAAGAAGATGGCTGTATTCTCCAAGGATATATGAACTTACCTGTTCCATCATACAACACCAAAATTAAATATTCCATTAGCTTCGCAATAATGTTTTGTTTCCATCATTGACATGGGGTAGGACCCGCATACATCAACATTTAGAGTAGAAACATGTGGAAAAGAAATTTTGTTCCTTGGGAGTTCATGTTTGCACCATTGCAATTAGTCTGTAAAACTTGAAAAGAAACTGAACACCAGGCAAACCTCTATGACACATTTTTTTGTTTGTTAAAACTACTGACAATTGACAGGGTTAGATATTGTATCCAACAGTGAACTACAAGGCAACCAATGTTAGTTAGAGAAGGCCATGTAAACCTTATTTTTAGGTGTTATATGCTTGAGCTGCAATCTTGAACAAGAGGAGGCCCATGCAGTGTTATCAAAAACCATCGCCTTTTCGTTTAAGGCAAGTGTGCAAAGTGAGGTTATAGCTTCATGGATTAAGTCATGCGCTTCATAGAAACGTGCACTTCAAACAATGGCACGCAAAGTGAGCCGTACTACGGTTCTTTGAACTCTCAACTTTAATGAGTTGGATTAATACTGGCATTATTGTACATTGAATATAAATTAATTTTTTTAATTGCAACTTGATAATTATATCATTATAGTAGTAAATTTATATATGATTGGTTCTTTTAAATGTTGTAACAAAAAAGAATTGTGTTTCACGTATCGCTTTTCACTTCAAGCCCCTTGATCTGGTCACTATTTGCACTTTTCCCAATTAAAAGCATTGGGTGCATTTTAAACAGAGACATGCAAAACCGTAGCTAAAATTATTAAGGACATGGCTTAACTTTTGAATCCTCAAGAGAATACTATTCCAGGTATAGGGTATACACTAGACCAAGGTGAAGATCATAGAGAAGAAAGTTTTTCTCAGTGGTGTATTGACATCTTATGGACATCTCAAGTCAATCTCTCTCTAAATTTTGTCGGAAGAGACACGTTCAGCTTCTCTTCCACCTGGGAATCAAATATCTAAGACTTGGTTTTGACAACTAAGCATGTGCCTTCAGGTGATCGGAGCAACCTTTAATCACAATGTCTTGAGAGTATTTTATACGTCAATTGCCAATATTTAGATGTTCTGAGCGCTCATGAGTTATTCAAACACAAACCCCTAAATTAGATTAACCCCTTCAAACAGTTTACTCCAGTAGTTAGATTTCAACAATTTGAATTCCTGTCATAGTAGACACTGCACTGCAGTCTTACTATCATGTGCTCTTACAGCTCATGCAAGTGTTCAGCGTATCAATTACGGGGTTAGCCATTCCTATTTGCAGCTAGCAATGTATTGCATCACAATTACGCAGCAAAAATATCATAATTATGCAACAACACATCCACAGGGTTTATAATTTATCATTTTGAGAAAGTAACATTTGTTGTATAATATTAACTGCAGCATATACTGTTTAGCTGTCCATAATTACAAAAGAAGAATATAATCTATCAACAACTTACAGAGAAAATCAACAAAAGATTCTGACTTCCATATATTCATTTTACACCAAAAATAGTAAAGGACTAAGCAATATCCTCAGCTTCTGGATAATTTATAATTATTCATTAACATTAACAGGGTAAAGTGTTATTGCACAAGAACGCACCTTGACCATTGTTTCATGAATGGCAGGCTTATCAAGATATTCTCTGGATTTCAAAGCTGCATAAGGCTGAGGAAAGAAGTTTGAAAATAAGACACGGAGCATACTGACTTCCACCTATATAGAAGCTAAGACCACACTGCACCAATGGAAGGACATCTATAGTTACCTGAAGATCTTCATTGTTAGTAACAAACTGCACAACACGGAACCAAATGTCATCACTGACAAAATCGCCGGCCTTGTCAATTAATTGAAGGATGACATCGACATACCTGCATGTGAAACAGGCATACACTCTTAGATGTCATCACATCATATACCAACAAGGAAACACAGTTCGTAGAAACATCTAGATCTGAGTACTCAATAAAAACACGAGATATTTGTATGAAACAATCTCTAAAGCGTGACTTCACATAGTACATGAAAACAACGGCATTTTCTGTTCCATATCAATTTCATACCATGACAGATCAGGAGCAAACTTCTCTGCAAGAATTGCTATTTTAAGTGATAGTTCTTCACGCATCACGAACTCCGCTGTACTGAGATACTGGAAACACATAAAGTTAGTTGCATATTTTCTCTCAACCTTCTTCAACATTTTCATTCCATAGAGGAGATATCCAAATACATTGAAAAGAAAAATTGAATATAACTCACAGTCAGGTGGTTATATACCTGTAATAATTCTTCTACTATGTCCTTTGCATTAGAAACATCACACATGCCATAAAGTAAATCAAGGGCACGTCTCCTAATGCTGTAGAGAGTAGTTAACATCAGTAAAGGAAGCAACTAAAACTTTGTGTTGGAACAATGTGCTAAACTGAGTCTTAGAGTAACAGGGGACAGGCTTTACAAGGAATCTCTTTCCCAAATTTTTTCAAAAAAGGGAAACGCAATTTGAAATAAGAACACTGCAGATAATCAAATAAGACTCCAGATGTATTATCAGACAAATGATAAGCAGCGATAGCTAACGCGATTTCTTTAAGAAGTTACCAATTTCCAAAAGAGTTCTACTTTTGCTTATACGCAGATGTCATAATATAAAAATCTTAAAAATAGAAAACTTCCAACTTAATACTCATACTCCACCTGATATCAGGGTCCTTCAGTGAGGTGATAATTTGAGCTTGATGTCGTTTTATAATGTCCTGTACATCTGTAACCATCAACATCCGAGTCATATTCTCCTGCATTTAGGCAATAATAACATAGGGAAATCAGACAGTCGTCTAGGCTGAAATGCTGTTAACTGCATTTATTTGCAAGTTCGTTTTGAGAAATTTGGCATAAATAGGACCAGCGTGTAACAAAGTGCAACAGAAGAACTATAAAACCTCTTAAACAGGCAAAATAAAAATGATAGAAGAAATAACAAGAATAAACATGCTGCTACCACTTACCAAGCCAAGATAACGAATATTAGGTTCGCGGACAGCAATGAATTTCCCAAGCAATGCAACACACTGAGACATCATTTCCTTTTCGGCATCAAGATGCATGACCTGCAGTAAAGTGCTTAGAATTCAACCCTCAAATGTTCCAAGAAAGTGGGGGAAACAAGAAAATTTAACCAGCAGTCAAGTTTTGAAAATCTGAATAGTGCCATATAGCATGTCTTAGCACGTAATGTGCAAAAAGGATTAAGAGTGCAATATTTTCTTGATGAACAAGCAGCAATTTGGTAAAAGGAACAGCTCTCAAAGTGGAAAGAAGAATAGCACAAGATCAGTTTTGAGTTTTGACTTAGAGATAACCATGCATTATATATGAAGAGAACTGTTCTCCATAAAGAACTAATTTACTAAAATGTCATTTGCCATAGCCAATAGCATTCACATAAAGCACGGAACTGTACCTCAAGAATGTGCAAGAATAAGGACCTGATAATTAGAAACTTACAAGAGCAAGGGCTTCAAATAGGACTGCATGTGACGCATTATTTTTGTTCACGTTTTTCACCACATCAGTTCCCATCAATATCCGTTGTAAAACCTAATTGATTAAAATGAAAATTAAATGAGTTATAGGACATCAATCCAGATTATTTTTTTCCTGGCATGAACAAAAATATGATACTTTGCAGTAAAAGAACTTTTAGAGATGATTTACCTCAAACAATGATCTTCTAGTGCTTGGATCTTCAATAGTCGGGAAATATTGAAGAGACCTCATAGTCTTCACCTGAGATCAAAATTTAAGATAATATGTGAGCAGAGATTACGATCCTGTTCTTAAATTACTGGCATCAGTGCATCAAATTTGTAATTTACGGTACCAGCCCATCCATTTGTGCAATTTTCAATTTAACTATCATCCAATTGGGAAGCATAGGTGTATTTCAAGGTTCATGGGATCAATATGCAGTTTTTATCCATAGTAAATACTGGCTTTGGTATATTCAACAGTAACGAGTAACCAAACCTGAAGCCAGGGAGACGGTATCCCATAGTAAGTGTATTCTTGTGGAATATCTTGGTTCCTGGCAAGCCTTTCCAACACTTTAACACATTTTGGAAGACAACTCCAATATGCTTCATGGTTACTAGCCACTAATGCAACTAGAAGGCTCATGCAAGATGTCAAGACACCAAAATCCCGTTCATCTAGTAGTTGTGCCATCCTATCTGACCTGGAATATCACACAAACTCCAACTGTTGAATGATAAGTTAAGTCATCCCATAAACCATTCAAATACAAAATTACACCTACCAGCCATCAACATTCACAACATCAGGATTTTTCCTAAAAAGACGCAAAAGACACAGGGCAGCCTTCTTCCTCACAAGTGGCCTACAACTGCTTGATATCTTGCAGCAAAAAAGAAAGGACAAAGAAGAGAGTCAACATTACTTTCAAACTCTGAAGTATCAGCTCAATGCTGCAAGTATCACTTACAAGTAACTTCTGAACATCAGGTGCCAGAGATTCAGCAAATTCCCTTCCCCCAATATTTCCAACCTGCGCATATACATGAAATTTATATTTCGTAATATATGCTTTAAAAAAACCTCAAAGCTTCAATTGACTTAACAATAAAAAGAAATCCTTCTAGGAAAAGTAAATAACTGCATATATGCAACTAAAGAACCACAAAACATTTGCAAGTCGTACCAAAGTCAATGCTAGACACTGGAAAGTTTCGTTGCGACCTATAATGTCATTGCGTACTGTATTAATTGCTAATCTCAAAAAATCATGGTTCTCATTGAGCAAACATGATGTGACTATGTACCCAACCTGCAAACCATCAAAAAGAAAAAATCAGTTGAACCTTTAGGTCGTTGCTTCAAATATTTACACAAAACAGAAGCTGCAGCATAGGGAAGACAAGAACATGCACCTCCTCAGCCTTATAACCAACTATTTCAATCAAAACAAAATCATGATTTCAATAGTTTTTAGAGAAAGTACAGCTGAAAATACATATCTTCTACAAAGAAATAGGATTACCTCATGTTACCACAACATTCAAAGGCGATTAGTTATCCATGTGATTGGATGAAAGAAGAATGAGGAGATACCTGCTTCTCGGGATACTTTGGAGCAGATATCAGAGATACAGCTTCCATGTGACCAAAATCCACATCATAACCAAGCATATAAATGTAAAGCATTTTCCAGACATATTTCTTCTTCTCGTAAGGTGTCAACCCCTGTTGGAAAAAAAAAGTAAAGAACTCCATCAATAGGATTGAAACCAATTAAATTTTGCACACAAAACAGCTCTGATCACACTAAATAACAAATTAAGAAACACGGAAATTAAATGAGAAATCAGAGTAAAGTACAACTAGAATGGAACAAATAAACAGCTCAAGCCACATTACCTAAACAAATTAAGAAACACACAAATTAAATAAGCAAACAGAGTAAAGAACAACAGATGGAGCATCTGCTCTCAGGTATTTAAGTAAGAAAGAAAGAAGCTATATGGAAAAACATCGTGATCTGTTGTCTGAATATTCAGAAAGAAAAGATGCTAGCTTTAAGGTCTGAACTTGATTTGTTTTGGTAATTCATAGAAATTCAAGGTTATGCTTTTATACATCTTAATATCCTTAGCAAAATAAGGTGATGTACAACAACAACAACAACGTTCCCAGTGTGGTCCCCACAACGAGGGGTCTAGTGAGGGTAGAGTGTATACAGACTTTACCTCTACCTCAAAGGTGGAGAGTTTGTTTCTGATAAACCCTCATCTCTATTATGACCAAATAAAGCTCTTGTTTAAATCCATATATTTGTGTTGGTACTATACTTTAATCTGTTTCCTATCTTAGAAGAGTGTTGTGGTGTACAATGGTTGTAAATGATGAACAGTGGTATTTGTGTTAGTGGTAGGTGGCAGGTATCCTGTGGAATTAGTCGAGGTGCGTGCAAGTTGGCTCGGACACCATGATTATCAAAAAAATGGTTGTGAATGATCTAATTCACTAATTTCAGGGACAGTGAAGAAAATGGAAGTATAACTGCCTTTCCATTTCCATGCGATTCAGATACAACGTAATACCAAAATATGAAGACCAATACCTGCACACCAACCGTTTCTAGGATCATATTGTTTCGTTTGTCTCCAATTTAGAAATCTCTCTGGTCTTTAATTTGAGCACCAATTAAATATAGATATGGCGTGCATTTTCTTAGATTCTGTCTGTATGAAGTTGTTTTTGAACATTATTAGTTCTCTATAGCGGTGGAATAACGTGATTATCATTGCAAAAGAGATGTTATTTTTGCTGTACCACCTGAATAGAAATCTCACCTTATCGAAAAAGATGGAAGACACTTTCATCAAAAAAATGCTTCATTTCCTATAAAAAAAGAGTATTTTCTGATAAACCAAAACAGTTTTTAAGCTCTCTATATGAGTATATTTAGTGAATAAAGACATGTTGATTCTGGTTCATAAGCACCTTTCATCCTATCAGAATTTTTTGGACTGATTAAAAGGATATACAAGAATTTTTAACGATGATATGCAACCAATCTTATTCAATACTTCACCTCTTAGCATCCTATAAGATTGTATAAGGGTTATTTTCTTTTGGTTTTTGCTGACTTTAACTTTTTTTTAGAACCAAGAAATCCCTGAGGACAAATGCGTATGGTTCAAAACTCAGTGAACATGGCCCGCCTTCTCTACTCTTTCTGCTTAACAATACAGGCTTTTTTTCTTCGACAGAATTTGAACCATGCTCTTACCAGTAGACAGTATCCCTACGGATAAAGGATATACTGGCATTCTTATTCAATGCTTAGCCTCTTTGAATCCTACAAGATTACAAATGCATTCTTCTTATAGTTTTTCCTCGCTGTAATATTCAGCACCACCATAGTGTTGCTTTTATAATACACCTTCCTCTCTCATAAGAGAAAAAAAGAAGAGATATACCAGCATTCTTATTTCTTGAAAAAATTATTTTCATGTCAAGGACAAAGAATTGCACAAGTACTGACTACAACTTCTATGACGTACAAACTTCTGGCATTAATATACCAAGCATAATGAAAAGTAAAAGTTTGTAAAGGGTTGAAATACTTGTCTTATTTCTTGAAAAAGAGAAGTTTGTAAAGGGTTGTAATACTTTTCTTATTTTCATGTCGAGGACAAAAAATTCCACAAGTACTGACTATAATTTCCTATGACATACAAACTTCCGACATTAATAGCCAAGCATAATGAATTTTAAGTGGCCTAGAAGAGAAAACTCCCAATGTTTTCTACTAAAATCAGTTCTTTTTTTCAGAATGATGGCCTAAAGAGCAGGTCAAAGAAAGGATACATTAAATAAACCATTCTAAGTATTTCTAGAGTGTTAAACCTCTGTGAACATGAATGATGATACTAAACTTCAGTTATGACATTAACCAACTCAGGGAAACGAAACCCAGAAATTATTAAACTACAAGGATCCAAATGTGTGGCCTAGTGATCAATGAAGTGGGAGGAGAACCATGAGGTTTCAACTTAAATCCAATTTCTTACTATCTGTCCAAGCCTTGATAGGCAGAGTTACCCAGTACACGTGCTGGTGGAGGCAGCAGGAACCAGCAAACCAGGATACTACCGTCATAAAAATAATTAATTAAGTAAATAAATTAAATAAAATATTACACTACAAAAAATTGACGAGATGTTTTACGTCTAGAGAGAATGCCTTGGAAGACAATCAATGCTTACGAAATTGCTAACCAGTTAACTCTTGCCCCTCCTTTGAATAGCACCTTAATGAATAAAGACTTTGAGAAATCTTCATTAAAAATCTAATACTACATTTGACCTTTTATGATTTTATTCCAATTAAAAAAAAATCTAATTCTTCATCTTTTTTTCTGTTTAAGCGTGTTCAATGTCCCATATTTGAGACATGAGATCTATGTTCAATACCTTACATATGCAAGAAATGAAGAAGCAAAGATAGATTTTTTGGCTACTACAATATTCTCAGTAGATGAATACATACTACAGTGCCCCTTAACAAACAATGTGGGCCTGGTGAGATTATTATGTAGTATCAACAACATAGTACAAAGAACTCGACACTGTCCTGGTTGTAAAATCCTGCTCATATCCCTTTTACCTTACACAATATTCTAGTAAAGGCTTATACAGAATCATTGCACCCTCGGTAAGCAATACTCCCTCCATCCCAATTTATGTGATACTCTTTCCACTGTTTTTTTAGTCCCAAATCCCAATAAGAACGACATATTTCTATATTTAGTAACAACTTAACTTTAAACTTCTCATTTTACCTTTAGTGAGATGATTTATAGCCACACAAATGCCTATGACTTATTTTAGACTACAATTCTAAAAAATCTTCCTTTCATTCCTAAATGTGTGCCCTGTCAACACCATCACATAAATTTATCTTTGAGAGTATCAGAAACATCATCAAATAAATTTATCTTTGAGAGTTTCAGAAACATCATCACATAAATTGAGACCGAAAGAGTAACTATTTTAGATGCTACTTCAAAGTCTTTAACTACTCCCTCCGTTCATTTTTACTTCTCCACTATTCCAAAATTAGATTTTCATTTCTTTTTTTTGACAACGGTAATGTTGACATAGATTTTTACTTTTACTTGTGAATTTTGCCATATCGAGAAAGACAATTAATTTTTCCATGTTTTACCCTTAGCATTAATTACTTCTTCCCCAAATCATATTCCAAGAGCTAATAATAAACATCAATTAGTGTGGGTATTCTAGTAAAACACTCGTATCAATCATTATTTCTTAAAGGGCGTGCAAAGTCCAAAGTGAATAAGTAAAAGTGAACGGAGGGAGTATGTCGTATGATAAGAGAACACCATCTACCTGCTGGGATCGAAAAAGTTCTACAGCTTAGACCTAGCGTTTGCTTTAAACTTCTTGACTTTACATGATAATGCATATAAGGAATTCGGATTTCACTCCAGTTTAAATAATAACAAGCGCTCAATTTTTTTTTCCTTTTGTCGCCTTGGTCCAGCTAATAGTGTCAGATACGCCTACGAGAACCATTTCAAAAGTTAAAGTGAATTACGTGGATATATAGATCCAAATTTAGATAGGAACAGTCAGCTTTTGCATAGACGACAAAATTGTTCCATTTGCACTATCACCACAAAATGATTCCACGCAACTTTAATTGTTAATCACGCTAATGAAATCATCACAATTCACTATCATCTATTAGAAAATCTAAGAGATGTCTTTTTCTGACAAGTGCCGTTACGATAATGAATGAAGCTGGACAACAAGGCTCACGCTTCACACTTCTATCTTATCTAGCCTAGATCGGGCCATTCTTTTCCTAACAAGCAAATAATTAAGCATCTCGCCACTTCAAAACCGAAGTAAGCATCTCGCAGGTTCAAAACCCTTATACTGTAAAAGACAAGCATGAATTAAGTGCATTGTGCTTTCTAATTAACTACCAAATGAACCCATTCACTAGTGAACATTCAATTTAACCCTACAATACCCCCTTCCTAAGCAGTTTGAACCTAAACCTGAAATCAAACAACACCATTTACCACTTATACCATATAAGTTATAACCCACAGCATAGCTCATAATACCAAAAACCCAATAACACTTCAACTGAAGCTAAAATCAAAGGAAAACCAATTAAAAGGCAAACACATCACACACATCTATAAAACAGCAAAGATATCCAACCCAAACTAGTTTAGGATATATAAGCTAAAGGGAGAAGGTGTAAAGTTGTTACCTTTTCGTTTTTGAAGCGTGTACGAACATTGCCAAGCTCTTTATCAACACGAAGACGTTCCTGTTCTTTGTTCTGACAATTACGAATATCGCTGATGAAAACTGACAAACCTCTCATGCCGGATAACGCCATTCCCGTTCAGATCCAACCCGAGAGGCTTTTTGTAGATCCCTCAAATATTAGCACCGAGATCTTCTCCTATAAGATCGACCCTCACTATTCACCTAAATTCAAGTACAAATTCCTGTTTCACCTATACATACAATATCTATGTATGCATATGTTGTACAGAAGGGGGGTGGGGTGAGGGCAGGAGGTGGACTGAGAAATTTAGAAAAGCCGTCGGGGCAGTGGAGGAAGACGACTTTTAGTTTAGTTTAGTTTAATTTGACGAAACACAAAAGCATAATTTTCATTTCTGGCGATTTGAATTTCTAATTTTTAATTTTTCCTTTTTTGCATTGATTTTTCTTTCTTATTTTCTGTGTATTATATTTATTATTAGAATTAATTGCTCACTGTTCGTCATGTCAATGTAACGTCTGGGCCCCATCTTTTTGAATTTGCATGGAAATTTTGGGTTCCTTTCTTGACCCGAAAATAATGTGGATCCATAGATCCGAAGGGGCTGTAATTTGCTTTGTATATAGCTTTGTTTTTGTGACTATGGTAGTTTTAACGATTAAATTTTTGCTTTCAGACATCGGCATATTGGACGGTAGGAATAACGTATTAGATGACGATAAAATTTATCAAATATGAATATGAATTTACAAAAGATGATCCCCGCCAAATATTTATCTTTTTCCCTCGCATTTCACTAAAAATGATAGTATGTTTTTTCTCCACTCTACAATTGCTTTAGGATTATCTTCTCAGTCTCTTTGGGACTCGTGTATGCTCAATAGCAAGAACTTAATTTTCATGTCACTCATTAAAACTTATTAGAGGTATCACGACTTTGAATTTTTTGTTCATTTCTTAAAAATGATTGTGATTTTTTATTAAAATAACATTCTAATCTTCCGTCAATAAAATAAATATCAGGAAAATGGAATCGAATATAGAGCGAGACCCAAAGGATGAACTTATAACGGCAAGCTTGTAGCACTAAATTTTTTTGAGTCGAAAGGAGACAAATGAAGGGAGGCATTACACACTAACATCAATAGATATATAGTATCTTATAAAAAAACTTTTAACCCAAATTGAGAATAATAAATTCACCAATTCTCTCAACATGTATCAGTGATTGCAAAGAACCTTGAAATGATTCAGATGGATGCCTAATAAAAGTATTGGCATGTGGTAGTTGGATCTGATAACACAATGTTTTTGGTGAAAGGTGCCAAATTAAATTTTAAAAAGAAAAGGGAAAAGTAGCATAGCAATAGGAATTCAGAAAGGATGTGTGTCATGATTATTCTTCTATCAAATTCTTTATTAGCTGGCTTACTCAAGGATACAAGACACCTAGATACCATTATTAAAATTTTGCCACTTCTTCCCTATTTTGGACATTTCATTTGGGTGTGATTCACATATTTTCCTTCTTTAATTAAAAGCATGTAAGGAATAACATCTCCTTTATTTGTTTTAACATATACTATTTGTTATTTTCTAAATTTCAAATCACAATATAAGAAGATTTAATAGTAAATGTCTTGTAAAATGATTTAAAACAAAAACATCACTATCTCTAGCTTCCTTTGGGTTAAGACAAATATTTTTTTAGTAACTAAGTGATCTCTATTTTCAAAACAGGACCTGCATAGTACACAAATAGAATTAACATTCAGTCCCCATTTATTCAGTCTTTCAGCCGTCAGCCATCTTTCCATGAAGGCATAACCACAGCGTGAATGTAGCTTTTGACCAAGCCTGGTTTTGGAATATAAGTCCCTTCAACCTAACTCGTGATAGCTGCCCCAGCAGTTGTAGGTATATACTTCTAATGAAACTTTGGCTAGGTTGAACGACGATATGCAATTTCTCCAAGATTATTCGAGCCCCCATAATTCTCCTCACCATTCAACACACTGCTAGGAATTATAATAGTAGCCAAGTCTTGTTTTTTTTTTATATATATAATATGTATTTATCCACCTGATTCACAATTTGTCTTTTTTTAGCTAGATCCCAGTGAAGTTTGGCTGTAGGAGCTTGATTCCATAGATGTAAGTTAGGCAAGTTAAGCCCCCCAACTGATTTAGGACAACAAACTTTATCCAATGCTACTAATGCTCTTTTAGTGATTGCATTGGACTCAGACCATACATAAGTTCTGCAGATTGCTTCAATCGTTCGAACACTTTAGTAGGTAGTAAAAATAATTGAGCCCAGTAGGCTTGGATATCAAATATAACGCTTTGAATCAATTGTACTTTTCTCACATGAGATAATTTCTTTGCGGTCTATGTAGTGTTTCTCCTAACAATTTTTTTAATCAAAAATTGTCATTGTAGTAGGATCAGTTTTTTTTTTTTTTTTTTGACAATGGTATTCCTAGATACTTGAATGGAAGCTCTCCTTGTGTATAAGATAAATATTGATCAAAGCAAACAAAATAAAAATAGGATTAAAACAAATATTGATCAAAGCAAACAAAAGAAAAATGAAAAGCACACCCGGTGGGACTCGAACCCACAATCGCCTGATTAGAAGTCAGACGCCTTATCCATTAGGCCACGGGTGCTTTGTTAGTATTACTGACAGTTTTAATAATTTATCATTATAAAACTAATAAAATTTGTCTTTTGATCAAAACAGTTTCTTATTCCCTGTGACTTAACTATTAGGCATAATACATAATGTGTCATTCAACTTAGCTATAGTTGACATTTATGTCATCTAATTTTTAGTATATACAAGTAGACACTAATATTTGTATAAAATTAAATAAATAGACACATTTGTCTAACATGTCATCCCACATACTATCATATACGGTGTCTTATGTGTTTTATGTCATGTATGACAAGTGTGTTTACTTGTTTAATTTTATCTAAGTTTAAGTGTCTATTTTTTTACACAACAAAAAGTCGAAAGGCATAATTACCAGCTAAAATAAAATTAAAAGACATTTTTATATTATGCCTAACTATAAAGTAAACATGAAGAGCACACTAGTGCTGCTAGCAATCCGAATTGTGTGTATTAGGTATAAATGTATAGGGATATTAACGGGGGCGAGTTAGAGGCTTAGAGCAGGTAAAAAGTTTCTTTTGCCTTGCCTAATTTTGTTTAGGATTTTAACTTTCAATTGATTAAATATAACTACCATAATAACCAATTTAAATAAAGTCACATCAACGTAATGAATAATACAAAAGCGAAAAAGAATGCAACGTTTCCCCATTTTCAGCTCCAACGACTAAGACCATCCAATATCTATTTATGGCCAATCATCTCACAATGCCATTTCAGCCATAAGCATTTCAAACCAACAAAATGCCAAACCCCCCGTACAAATATTTCATTTACAAACAAACTACCAGTAATATTCCACACAACTCATTTAAAAAGGACAATCTGATATAGATGAACAAATGACTACCGGAGACAGCAGGTCTAAAAAATTATACAAGATGCTTTCTCATACAGAAGAATCAAAAGAATGAACAACAAAATACTAAAAGGACATTACTACAGGCTTTCCTTCATTTTAGTGCCTGATAACTGTTGTTGGCAAGTCTCTCTAGTAACAAAATTACATCAACGTATGACACAATTCCCTAATGACTGATGTCACGACTTACAACATAGGATACATGATGCTTACAACCATCAGCTATTATAGATTTTCAAAATGTGAGTGGCAAAAAGAAGTTAAACGTATATGAGCAACTGCTCCACCTTCCCTCAATTTGCAGTTGACTTTGACATGGCCTGCTTGATAGCCTCAGCATATGTCCTGTGTTGGTAGGTGAGTGTTGATTCAAGCAAGTCCCATAGGGAGGTTTTCGGGTTCCAAGCTGGTCAAACAACAATTCAAAATGTCAGAATATTCTTAAAACCTGTAAAATGTATGAATTATTCAATACATGAGAAAATACATGCATACCAAGCTGTTTGTTGATTATAGTCATATCCGGAATTCTCTTGTCACTGTCATCATACCCTTCTCCATAAAATTCTTTCGAACTTATATCAATGGTAGGCGTTTCAAGAGAAGATTCTCCACTCACCTTCGAATAGACCTGTTATGCAAAAATAGGAGCTAAGGAAATGGATGGACAGATGCCACACTGAAATGTAAAACTAAAAAAGCCACCACACCAAGAAATATCAAGGGAAAAACACAACGGTAATCACAACCTTGGTCATCATTTCAGCTAGCTGTCGCACAGTAACTTCATTGTTAGGATTGCCCACATTAAAAATATGACCATTGGCCCTTGCAGGATTTTCCTGATAGAAAATAATTGAATCAGCATATTGTTCTATGCATCTGAAAAATTCACATGAAAGAAGATAAGAGGGCAAACTAACAATCATCAAGAGAACAGCTTCAATAGCATCCTTGATATATATAAAAGTTCTCTGTGATTCCCCACCATCCACTAATTTCAGCGGTTCACGTCTTAAGAGGTTCTGAAATGAGAGAATGAAATAATAGGAAGTGAGATACAAGTGAACATATTTAAGTTTCAATTCAATCAAAATAAATCAGAAAACAAATCATTCATACATTACTAAAGCAAGCTAACACTCGTGGAACACCTTCACTAGGACCATCAATGCCCGGAATGAAATCCATCCTAGGACCAATCCAATTGAACGGCCTTACAATAGTGAATTCTAAACCATTCTCAGCACCCTCAGCTGCAAAATAGTATGCATAAGAATTACAGGAGAGAGAATATTCAACTTTAAAAACATGCAAAACTTTACATACCATATATCAACCTCTCAATCAATTGCTTTGCACAGGCATATGACCACCTCTGCTTCTCAATAGGTCCAAAAATGCAAGGGGAGGTGTCTTCCTTAAGCACATAGTATGCAGGATCCTAAGAGATAATCAGGAGAAAGAATTAAAACATCTCCAAAATTTGAATAATACCAGAAGATGGTAAATGAATGAGTACTACAACATCCATGATTCTACAATAAAAGTAACCATAGAGTTACTACTAAAATTAAACCTACATGATAATCCATGCAACATACAAAAAAAGAACACATTGTTTTCAGTTGTTAATCACTTAGCAATTACTCAAAACTCCCAAGAACTGTGTATCACAGAGGATTACAAATACATAAGCACACAAATGTTAAGTATCAACCACTTCCTTAAGTTTTATTTTAGGAGGAAAAATGATGCTTCATCGAACAAGTTAAATCTACCTAGAAGAACTATGGAACAAAGCAACTTAAACATTGTATACTAAAGTTGTTAATAGTATAAACTAAGCCCATGTGAGACCTAAGAGGAGCTCTGGACGGACCTATCAAGATCACCCCACACATAAACACAACTTTCTCAAGTCAGTAAACATCAAACCAATGTTTATAACCAGAACTCTATGACAACACAACTAGAACAACTTGAGGCAACTTTTCTCTAACTACTAATATATCTTTGTCCACAAAATTTGCCAGAAGCTGAATCAAGCTTTACACGAGCTGGCATAGACAAAGATAACTAGCTTCCTAAGCTTTTCCGATAATTGAACATTTTCAAGGCAATTCCTTAGTTTCTCCTCAACTTTACTCATTTAACAAATTCATGCAATCCAAATATATCTTTAAATTCACAAAAATATCAATGTATGCCAAACATATTGCAAACATGGCTTAATCAGTAAACTGAATTAGCCAAAATCTCAATATTCATCATTGAGCGAGAAAGGGGAGGAAAAAAGGATCAAAAGAAGACAAGAACTAGAGGCAGACAATGTCTTTTATCAGGAAAAGATTTCATTAGCAATTGCATCCATAAGATGCTAAAATTACAAGCTGTAGCAACAAATAGCTCCTGAAAACAAAAGAACTATTTGCCACTTAACATTGAATAGGACTAAAAAGAGAAGAATGAGATAAGGAACTTCATTCCAAGTCATAATACCTAAATAGAAACAAACATCCAAAACGAACTTTACTTAATTAACATCACCAACACATCACATTTTGTTATAATAATACCGAATTCAGAACATCCAAGTATGTTATAGATATATCAAATAACATAGTGAACATTAATTATCATTTATAAGGATAGGACACAAACTCCCTGAAATGACATGATATATGAAGAAAATACAAAGCAAGATTTACCTTAAGTTTTGCATTAAATATGGCAGAAATAGGATGTTAGTGAAGTCTCACCTGCCGCAGTGGGCTGTCTTTGGGTAAAAAGGCTCCTATTGTTTTCCCATAAATTTCACAGGTGGAAAAGTGAATAAGACGCTTTCCATTTTCTGAGCAGTACTTCACCTGTATTAATCATTTCACATAAAGTTCACACAGTAAATTCAAGAGAAAAGCAATATTCAACAGTCAAAGTATTAACCACAAGAATCAAAACTATCTATCTCAACTAGATTCATTTCCAGTAACTAAATATGAGCAATGAAAGGCTGCATGAAGTTAAAAAGTGATAGATGCGTACCACTGGAAGAGCATCAATGAAGTTGCTGTAAATAGTATCAAGTGGACGAGTGTTGTAATCAGCTGGAGTGCAGATCGCAGCAAGATTGATGGTCTACATCACAAGAAAAGACAGAAGTCAGCAACAGTCAATAATTTGACCGGATCAGCATTTAAAAATTCAAGGAAAATGGGTCTAAAGCTGTGTCGGTGCATAAAGTAGTCCATGATTACAGTAAGATCACACTAAAATGATAAAATAATCCAAACATACAGGATTAAACAATACATTCAAGTACATGATATTCATGGACACAAAAGCTTTAGAGGCCACAAATAGCCACATGAAAAAGCCTCTGGAAATTCTCTTTCATTTTGAGAAATCTGTGAAAATTGCCTTACGCAACACGACAATGATGAAACTCGGATCTCAAATTCACAACATAGATCCGAATAAATAATTATTTCAGAATGTTATGCATTAAGCTAGCTATGAACGCTACACATAATAGTACGAACAGAATTTCGTGATAACACGATTCCCTATTCGCAACGCATAGATCCATGAGAAGCAAACAAAATGCAGAAAACAAGAAGAAAAATAAAAATGCGCGGGGAAAAAAAAGAACAATAAGAAAGAGCGAAATGAAATTACCAGATCTGCCATCTTGATAAGGCCTTCAAGACGAGAATCGTTCTTAATGTTGATACGGTGAAACTCAATACGATCAGCCCAGGCGAGAGTAGCCGGTTCGAGAAGATGCTTGATCTTGTCATTGCTAACATCAACAGCGAGCACCTTGTGCGGCGTCTCCGACATCAATTTTTCACATAGATGCGAGCCAATAAAACCTCCGGCACCAATCATACATATTGTAATCGGCTTAATCGGATTTCCGTCCAGATCTACCCTTCCTGCCATTTCCAAAATTCTCTAGAACTGCTACTTGTTCGTTAACTTCCACTCTGAAAGATAGAAATTCGTTGCTTCTCTAAAGGGAAACAAATGGGTATGGGGAAAATGACGGTGAAGAAGAGAAAATAATTTGATGGGATGTATTTAAAGGAAGTAAAAGGAGGGAGTGTGTGGCTGCATTCATTGCTTGCCTATGTACGCGTTTAATAAAATAAATACTGCACACGGAAAATGTTACTAGCCACTGGATTTTCTCTGCTTTTCTTCATCTCTCACCAATTCGTTATAACTTGCTATTGCTAGTAACATATTTTTCCTCTTCACCTTCCAATTATTTATTCACCCTTATAAAAGTAAAAAAAAAATTGATTTTCTCCTAAAAGGATAGATAAGAAATAGCTTACTCATGTAAATATATCTGAATTTATATTATTTTTTATTAATTTATAAAAATATAAATTTTATGAATATATTTTTAAAACATAGTTAGTTATTATTATTATTAACTTATTGGATAATATATCTTTGTAAAATTATGTTTGTTTGAATGTTTGAAATAACATATCGTTATAAATTTATCTATAAGAGAATTACGTAAATTTGTGATTTATTAATACGGTATTTTAATTAAGTTATTTATAAGCATGATGTATTCATCTAATAATATTCATGTTTGCATATAAATTGGAAAAGTTCTGATAATTTTTATGAGAAAATATCTAACTTTTGAAAATAAAATTATATGTTTAAATAAAATTTTAATTAATATAAATTGAGCAAGACACGCCATAAAAAGGTTTCCAACTGTGTCATGTGATTGAGCAGCAGTCAACCAATGAGCTGTCCACGCTTCATGCTAACCTGTCCTACACGCAACCAATGAGCAGTATTTTACACTAAATTTAGTTTGATTATAAATGTTTAATATTTATTTGTAATTTATAAAGTTAAAATTAAAGTTTGAGTTATAAATTTCTTGAGGTCGTTATCTATTAAATTTACAAATATAGTTACATGTAAATTCTGAAGTTGTCACTTATACTTAGTTTTGATATCTAAATTAATGATTTTTTCTATTTATACTTATTTTTAATAAATATGTGCTTATAACTCCTTCACCGAAAATTAGGTAAAAAGAGTGTAATTTATATGTAAAGGGTGTGGAAATTTGACGAACGAGATGTAAGATAATAGTAAAAAAATAATTAATATATTTTGAGATCAATAAATTATAATACAACTTAAATTTGAACTCATAAATTTACTTTTAAATATAATGTGCAAATATAAAATATATAACTAGAAGGACAAAACACTATCCTATCCTTAAAATAGTATTATAATCATCAGTTTAAAACTTTAAATTATGTATACTCTAATCTGTTTAACTTTTAATACAATGAATCGACCATCAATAATAATCCTTCTCCTTAATTCTTCATTTTTAGGCCATAAGGATGAGGAGGTTGAGTTTAAAACTTAGAATTAAGCAGAAACTTATCACAAATAAAACTATCTGTTGTTCAAATAAAAGTTGTTTTTAGTAGTTTTTATCAGAGATATTTAAAATATATTAATGATAGCAATTTAAATAAAATGTGATAGACAGAGAGTATAGGATCATCAAAGATACGGTGTACAGGAAAAGGCTATTTCACCCTTAATTAGAGGTATTAAGTTGTGTTGGAGAATGAAAAAATCTTTGATAAAAAACACTTTTTCTTATTGAGCCCCTTAGTGACGTAAATTCAAGTGACCGGCTCTGTAAATCGAATATTGAAAAGCAAAAAAGAAAAGATATGTGACCATTTTGGCTATGGTCCAATAGTTTAATTGCAGAAATTGTTAATAACTAAAAAGTGGCCATATTAAATAGAACTATTTGACGAAGTTGACTGATCCAGTACTCCGACAAGGCTAGTACTTGGGCCGATCTACTAAGCCCAATTAACTGTCTGAAGCCTAGTCCACTTCCTCTACTAGGGCCTTTCCGATTTAGATCCATTGCAAACAAAGCAGATCAACGAATATGATGCAGTAGATATGATTGTTTTTTTTTAATTAGAATTATCGAATTTGAGCATTCATATAACAAAATCCTCTATCGAGAGTTTTACCTACGTCTGCATTACAATCTTCATCTTATAATTTGCGTGTAAATCAAACGGCCCCTAAATTAAATGAAGGGGAATTAGCTATTCTTCTATGTTCTACCTCTATTTTTTAAATTTTATTTTTCTGCTTTTTTTCCCACTAGACCATTTAGATATCTGTGTTTTATAATTTCTAGTAAGGTGTGCTATTTTCCCGATAATTCGGGTTCTAATATTGGAATTATCTATTTATATCTCGAGAAGTGTTGACGATTGAGGTTTGAGATGTGTCATTCTTTGCATGTAATGCACAATGCAAGGACACACGTCTTTGTAGACAACCCTCGATTTCATCACACAACAAAACGTTAAAACTTGCCAAAAGACAGAAACTCTATTGTCCTATTCAAATTTAAATGTTATCTCCGTTCACTTTTTAAATTTAATTTAACTTTAAAAATTAATCAGATTGATATAAAATTCAATACGGAGAAAGATAAAATTTCTCTTCACCTCTGACTCCATCTATTGCCACGTGTAACTAGTGCTTACTACTAACCTATCACCTTCATCACTTCTCTCGATCCTTATGGAGTTCCATTATTTTCCAAAATTTTGTTTGTTACTCTGCTCTTCTCAATTCTGCATTCTGAATTGATGGGGTTCTTCCATTTCTTGAAAACACAGCTTACTACAGCTTTGCAGGTCGATTTGAGTGCTATTTCTAACTATTTAGAAAGTAAAGTTAGAATCTTTAGTTCAATTCTTCAATTTTGTAAGCTCTGTTTTCTTGAACCATTAAAGCGTTCTTCAGTGGTCACTCATGAATCATTTGACAAGAAACAAGAAAAAGCTGTGTCTGTTTATGAAAAGCCAAAACACAAGAAAACTAGCAGGGATGATAATGAATGGAGGTGTATAGATAACTGTTTTTGGATAATTGGATTCTTGTGTATAACTTGGTGGCTACTTTTATTTCTATGCAATTTTTTGCCTGCTATTTTGCCAGGTTTTAAATTGGCTGAATTACCTGGGAGTAGGCTAAAAAATGAAGGGTTGAATGCTCATCACCCTGTTGTTTTGGTGCCTGGGATTGTAACTGGTGGTCTTGAACTTTGGGAAGGCAAGCCTTGTTCTGAAGGATTATTTCGTAAGAGACTTTGGGGTGGTAGCTTTTCTGAAATATTCAAGAGGTTTGTCTTTGTAGACTCCGTTAATTTCACGTATGATCACTCATCTTTATATATGGAGTAGTATAATATTTAAGTTACAAAGTTATGTTTTGTCAAGTTAAATAATCATATTTTACCAGCTATCACATAACGGTAAAGTTCAGTGATCATTCGTGAAATTAGCCATTGCAGAATTGGAATTGCCTTTGATTTAATCGGATAATGCAGAGTTTTAAATCTGTGTTGAAAATCTTTTCTGTAATTGAATTAGGCCATTATGTTGGTTGGAGCACCTATCTTTGGATAATGAAACTGGGCTTGATCCACCGGGAATTCGAGTACGTGCAGTTACAGGACTAGTAGCAGCTGATTATTTTGCTCCTGGCTATTTTGTTTGGGCTAATCTTATTGAAAATTTGGCAAAGATTGGTTATGAACAGAAGAATATGTATATGGCTTCTTATGACTGGAGGCTATCCTTCCAAAATACAGAGGTATTAAATTATTTTCTTCATTTCTTCGATCTTACTATTACTACTTGTTTTCGTTGCTACTAATCCTGTAACTACAAGCAAGTTGGGGTCGGCGATATGAATCCTTACTGTCTAGGTCACTCCATTTACAGTAGAAGTTGCAAATATTGTAAAGGACATATGTACTGTATGAAAGAAAAAAAAGTTTCTTTATTCATTTGGTCGAAAAAGTCTAGAGGTGGTTGTCCTGCTTGAGGACATTGTAGATGTAATTCTGATACATTCTTTTTAATTTGGAAACAAGCAGATCAGAGACCAATCTCTGAGCAGGCTAAAGAGAAAAATTGAGCTTTTGTATGTTACAAATGGCTACAAGAAAGTGGTGGCAGTGCCTCACTCAATGGGTGTCAACTATTTTCTCCACTTCCTTAAATGGGTTGAAGCACCTACCCCTGTTGGAGGGGGTGGTGGACCAGGTTGGTGTGCCAAGCATATCAAAGCAATCATGAATATCGGTCCGGCATTTCTTGGAGTACCAAAGGCTGTTGCTAATATATTGTCTGCTGAGGGAAAAGATGTTGCGTTTATCAGGTTTGTAATGCTATTCATCTACCATTATCCTCTCTTGTGTTTTTTGTTAGTTTTTAACGGTAGAGAAGTCCCATTTGCATGTCTATTTTTGCATCGTAATCACATAAATGAGAATTCAACAAAGCCAAATTGCTTTGCTCTTTGTTTTCGGTATATAAATTGATCTATCACTGCGTTTAGCACCTCCAATTTTTCATATTTGATTCCTTTCTACCACCAAATGACGTACTCATCACATTTACTTCTGCAGAGCCATGGCTCCTGGTCTGTTTAATTTGGAGACATTTGGTTTTCAAACATTTCAACATGTTATGAGGGTATTTCGAACATGGGACTCTGTCATTTCATTGCTACCGAAAGGAGGAGAAACAGTCTGGGGCGATCTGAATAGGTCCCCAGAAGAAGAAAATGTATGTCATTCAGCAAAGACACAATACCTGCATTACTCTTCAAAGGAGAACAACGGAAATAATACCGACCCTCGGAGAAGTATCCAGGTAAAAGAACTGGCAAAATATGGAAGATTAGTATCATTTGGGAAAGTAGCATCTGAGATACCTTCTTCACAACTCTCTTTTATAGATCCAAAGGTAAAAGCTATGAGTTCTATCTATTTATATCAATTTACATTTAAAGAAAACACTCGTTGACATACATACCTCTTATTCCCTTGAAATGTGATTAACAATGGAACGAGTGATTTTATAACAGAAAATCTTGAACGAAAGCATGCCCACTTCCAGCACATCATGTGAAGACTTCTTGACAGAATATAACGGGCTGAGTCGGGAGAGCATCAAGAGAGTGACTGAAAATAAAGCTTACACGGCAAGAACTCTAATAGATCTTCTCAGGTTTGTAGCACCAAAGACGATGCAGCGCGCTGAGGTACACTTCTCCCATGGATTAGCTGATAACTTAGAAGACCCAAAGTATAGTCATTATAAGTATTGGTCAAATCCACTTGAAACCATGTAAGTGCGAACAAGTAGTGATGCTACTATCCCCTTTTCTATTTTTCCGCCAAATGCACCAACATTGTGTTAATGAGGAAGCGTGCTTCATTTAGGTCCCTTGTGTTTCTTGGTATGTTAATAGTCAACATCATTTTTCAGCTTGCCAGATGCTCCGGATATGGAGATCTTCTGTTCATATGGAGTGGGAATTCCCACTGAAAGATCATATGTCTACAAGATATCACCTTCTGACAGATGCAAGAGCATTCCTATTCAGATTGATATCTCTGCAGATGGAAGCGATAATGGTTGCTTGAGTGGTGGAGTATACTTTGTCGATGGAGATGAGAGTGTACCAGTCGTGAGCGCTGGCTTCATGTGTGCAAAAGGATGGCGAGGCAAGACACGTTTCAACCCCTCAGGCATCACTACTTATATAAGAGAATACCAGCACAAGCCAGCAGCTAGTCTGCTAGAGGGGAGAGGCACAGAGAGTGGTGCCCATGTTGACATTCTGGGGAACTTTGCCTTGATAGAAGATGTTCTACGAGTTGCTGCTGGTGCCTCAGGTACAGAGTTAGGTGGTGATAGAGTTTATTCGGGTATAATGGAAATGTCAGAACAGATAGATATTCAGCTATGACATCAAAGATATTTTGATACATGGATGAAGAACAAAGTAAAGGTCAGAGGAAAGAGTTAAAAAGATGTGGGGTGTAAATATGAGTACAGTAGTGTTGTTACCAGAACTGCGGAACACAATTCCGGAGAGGACTTGAATGACTTGAGACACAGCCCCACGAAAGAAACACCGCAAAATCAAGTTGGTAACTGGGGCACCGTCTGCATTGATTGTAAGTTTCTAACTCAAAAGAGTAGCATTTCTGACTTATGTAAAATCTAATTCTCAAATTTCTATAACCAAGTCGAGTTAAACTCTGGTCGCCTTAAATTATTTAGGTCTGAGGGGCGTTGCTGAGTGTCGCAACTTATGCAAATTTCTGTTACGGATTTCATTGACCTCAACTTAGTAACATTTGCTGGGGCGTCACTTGTGAAATTTAAAATTCTGTTTAGCTAAGAACTACAAAAGCAGAGAAGAAATAGATGTTTGAATATCACTTCAAACGTTAACTGCTGAAGAAATACTTATACGATTGATATAGAGTCTTGTTTTTATTTTTTCTACTAACCAGGTTCCATTTAAGAGAAATTACTGGAGTACTATCTCAGGTTCGAAAATTCCAATATGAGTGTGATGTATCTCCTCTAAGAGATGGCCAGATGAAAAAAAAAAAAAGTTCTATGTTCTGTGAGAAATAACCAGCTTAAAATCCCCACTAGCAACAAGAAAATCGTCTACTCATGCATCATTTTGGGGTCAAAATCACGTCAATAAATAAAGTCCAAAGACAGCTTATATCATAGAATAAAGTATGCTCTTTCCATTGACCACCAAATGCAAAATCATATGAACAAACAAGTTAGAAATCTTTGCTTCTCATAGAAGATCAGGAAAACAAGTTTTATTTTGTCCACGATAAATAAACTTGAGCGGATCCACAGACAACAGAAGAAGAGTACTGGACGTGAACTTCATGTTTTTCCTTACCATATAAGAGTAACCCAAACGACGAAGCATCATGCAGCAAAATAGGATTCCGAGTCCTGCACAATTTCATCATAGATGCAACTGTCATCACCGACCTCTGGAACTATTCCACAGGTAGACAGTGAATCGGGTAAACTGCACAACGCTCTGGAATTATCTACAAGAATTGTTGGATGGAATGGCGATAACCTCTACATGGGACAGTTTTTCAAGCTACTTAAGTTTCCTGTAGTTCATTAGTGATAACTCCCGAGCAGCTAGAGGCCAGATACCTAAACAGCAAGTCGAGACAAAGGCTCATAGAATCAATCAGCACCATGTATTGCGAGTGAAGAAGAGATTCTCAAGGATGTTAAACCAAGCCAACACTTGTAGATTGTGCCACTTCTACAACATCAGCCAAACCACTTCTCCACGGGTATTTTCAGAGAGAGAGCCTGAAGTGAGGTCATCCCTTTTAGCTGTTTTACCGAATACCCGTAGATTACCCAGATAAATGATGAGCATGCATCTTTCTTCATCGTATTAAATTTATCAGTCAATAGTTGGATCATTCTTGAGTTCTCCGGCAATATACCTGTGTCATTTACTTTGAAATGAAGATTGTATTAGCAGCTTAGCAAACATTTTTTTCTTTTCATATACAGTAGTATCCAACAACCATGAATAAGGATAATTCTGAATTCATTTATGAATCAGCCAGTGGAACAATAGATGGGTCTGAAACCAAATACAGTCAAATCTACAAACACCAAACAGGAATAAGAAATCTCAAGCACGTCTGAATTCCATATAGGATAGTTACCAAAGAAAAAATAGAAGCAATCTTACTTGGTGTATTTGTAACAGTAGTGCAACATTTTATCAACTTCTCCTTCATTCACATAGCATCCTTCCATAGAAAGGGTTCCTTTCATGCGGTCGTCAAGGGTTCTCCATCGACTTAAAATTTCAACAATTCCATTTAGCTATTCAACAATGAAAGGAAACAGAGAATTCGGAAGGTAACATATAAATCAATCAATCAATTATGAACCAATTCCAAACTAGGTGGTGTCCGCTATGGGAATCCTCCATATCCGGTGCACTCTACTCAGGCACATTCCATTCCAACACTACCAGAAGGTAACATCAGTTAGAAAAAGAAACGTGGACACTAGTGAGGACAATTCTTTTATCTTCAAAAAATAAAAATACTTTTGAATATATATGAAGAAGGATACAGCAAATGTTCTTGCTGTTAATTTGGTGGAACTTCTATGGTCTTCGCTGGAATCATCAACATCATAGATAAGAAGTTCATCCTCAACCACCTCTGACGTGCTTGTGAGAACTGAGACATGCTGGTGCAGATTTGACGGATCAGTTTTTTGAATTCGCACCAGCAACCTTGCAAGAATGCTCCAAATTGCGCTCCGTGCTTCAGTATCATCAGAAGCAAAAGGAAACACACCAAGTAGACCCTCTAAGAAAAGTGTATCTGAAATGATCCAAGTGTCATTACTGATTCGATAAATTGACATAAACTTAAGGCCAAAAAAATCAGGCTAGCATATGTTGGTGCAATTATGAACTCTCACCCTGTGATATCTCTAAAGCCAGATCAGTTACATCAGTCAGAATATTTGCTGTCAAAACTGAAGCAGTAACACAAGAGTTGGCAAACTGCAGGCAATGCATATATTAGGAAATAGCCTCTGCTTAAGGAATCAATTACTGCAGTAATATTTCAGGAATACCTTATTCTTCTTCTTTTGGGGGGATAAAGTTCTACGCAGCCTACTTTATTGTTTACTTCTACATTTTGTTCTCTCAAGTTGTTTGATATATGCATAATAAGGGAAACTGTGCTTCCACTAATCTTTGGCACAATTTGAGATACGTAAGGATAAACATGAGAAAGTTCTGCAAGCTGTTAACAGCATACCTCAGCTTTATCTGGATGCTTGATCAATTGAACAAGTAGTTGGAAGAGTTCCTTGTTTGAGCAGATTTCTTGTGAATAATCATCAATGACTGAAAGCGCTTCAACAGTCTGAAGAATCAAATCTAGAATGGAATACCTGATGTAGCACATAATCACTATATCAGTTGATCAGTGAACTGCAACCACAGAGGTTCACCACAATGATAATTTAAAGGAAAGCCTCATGCATGAGCATTAGAGCATGAGGGGGGAAGGAGGATGACTGCAAAAATGATGAGCTGCTATCTGCTTCTATGTTATATAATTCCCAATTCTTGCACAGAGAAAACCTAGTAATGTGAACTCCAAAAAGTAGAAAACCTATTCACAATACGAATAATGTTTGACATGAAAAATATTAAAGAGAAGTACAACATGCCGAGGAATAAAGTCCTGAAGAATTGTGGCACAATAATCAGCAATCATATTAGCAGGAAAAAATTAGCAGTGAACGGAGAATAAATTAAACTGCTCCTCCTAGAAAAGGCCATCCCAAGATAAGAAAAGACCAGACCTTTCAGGTGATCTTTCTTCAGGGGTTAACTTGCTTATCTCAACAGATAGGAGATCAACCAGACTCCGTGGGAGACCTAATTTTATCAGTGGTGGTAGCAGTATCGCAACCACATCCTGCTTACTTTGTGCTATTGCTAAGAGAAGATTAATGCTCTGTAGACAAGAAAAAATTACATCAAACGCAATGCGGAGCAATAGCAGAATAGAAAGCAGCACAAAGACCGTTAAAAAGAATAATAGTAGAAGAACATTTCAGAAGGGAAAAAGATGGTATTAGATCTCTTTCAACAAAACTAAACAGATTAGGAACTTAATGACTTTATCTATCGGACAGATACTATTTCCAGATACCATACTCGAATTACATTTGATTCAAAAACAGTTGCTGTGCCGGTAACCATAATGTAATCTTTATATTACAAAAAGAATATCAACCCTTTCGCAACTCCTAGAGAAGTTATTGGTAGAAGTTTTTGGAAGTGTGTCATCTATAGTGATGATTAAAAAAAACGATGATGGTGACCACAATAACAGTGAGTATGCCACTTTAGCATCAAGTTTGTCTTTGGAAGGAGACATTTATTTGATATAGGGTGAAAGTCAAGAGAAATACAAACAAATGCCATTAGACTCATCCAATAGGGAACATATATACAACTTTTTAAATTGCAAGACCCAGATTCAAGAAAGTCAGAAGAGAGAGACAATATTGAAAAATGAAAAGCTACATGGAAAATTGAAGCCAGTCATTGCTACCTTCTCAAGAAGCTGAATGTTCAAAGTGTTCTCTACAATCCATAAAATACGACTTAAAATATGTTCAGGTTGCAGTGCTTCTGCCAAAAAACCACATTCGTTGCTTGGAAGAAATAAAGTTATCAGCCTGTAGGTAATGCCAATTGTAAGAAAATTTGATCATGATAAAGCAAAGGCTACAGGAAATTATGATGCATCTTATCACATGTTCTTAGAATAGAAAATACTGAACTGGGATCATCAAGTCAACGGTAGAGGACTTTCACAGCAACATAATGTGGGTTGCAATTTTTTAAAAAAGTAATACTTAACAGTAACAAACATAACAATGATTCCAGATTAATAGTAACAAGCATACGAATGAAATTCTACATGATAGCACTGTAATATAAATATTACTACCATTTTTGTTGCCCCCAATCCCCCAAAAGAAGGTTGAAAGAAAAAACAGTGTGGGCTAAGTTATACTCCCTCAGTAAAAGTTACTGATATTAGCAACAAGATAAAAAATATTAGGGCAGAATCAGTTATTCAATTCTGTCATAAAATAATATTGTACCGGCATGCTTCACAGAGACATGCTGTGTCATCTAGAAACAATTGTTGCAGTACTGCTCCAATCAGACCATCCGTAGTAGTGATTTTTTTCCGTGAGACATCATGGCAAGCTAGGTTCCCAATAATACCAAGGTTGATTTCCTGTTTACATGCAATGATTTCATCAAACCATATCTCAAGTTGAGTCATCAGAATACCTAAATATAATGAAGTAAACCTCCAAAAAGAAGAAGGATCCATCAGAAGAATAAAGGAAGACTTACAGTAATCCGTGCAGATTTTGAGACCATCAGAGTCGCCAAAAGCACTTCTAGAGCAAAGTTTTCAACCTGCACATAGAACTTAATCATTCCTCTAAAGACTAGAGTAGTGAACATGTGTATATGGAAGGCTATCCTCCCAATAAACATATTCAACCCCCCGACCCCTGATCCTCTTTTTCTTTGGATAAGTTTATAAAGCTTTGATCATCCAAATGGGAAGTTTCTTTCCTAAGCTGCTGGAAGCTTGTATAGACAATATACAGCAGATTACACCAAGCACCAACCATCTGAAACAGAAAAACTGGATGCCAGTATCTACACAAGAAACCTCCTCTTCTTCATTCCTGAAAATATTCTCAATGACATAAGAATTCCAGTGTCTAGACCTAGGCCTAAGTCTATTCAGAATAAAATACTTCTTAACCAGAGCTTCAACAAAGAAACTGGAAGGCCTCTTTTGCAAAGCCTTCAAAATGCCCCTGATTGTATAAAAATTTCTTATCACAACAATACTAAATACACAAGGAACCTTTTCTTCTTTCCTGAAAATGTTCTCAATGACATAAGAATTCCAGTGTCTACGCCTAGGTCTAAGTCTCTTCCTCCAGCCAACAGAAAAAAATCAAGTTTCTAGACAAGTAGAAGTTCTAAATACCATGAATTCAGCATGAGTTTTACTAGCTGCTAGATCCCATAAAATGCAGCCAAACTCTTCCCAAGCCTCTTCTCCTACTGCCACATCCTCACGCTCATTTTGACAATAGAACTTGTCATCTACTGATTGTTTGACAAAAGTTTCAACATTCTTCATATTTTTAGACTCATCAATAGACCAGCTCTGGTCTCCTTCATTCTCTGGAGGAGAAGATGTGGTTAACTTGCTTCTTTCTCCATGCTTCACATTTTCTGGTAGGAGATTCCGGATCAAAGATATTATATAAGCCGGATCAACTGTGGTTGTTATATCAAATAGCTGCAGAATAAATCATAATGCCTTGAGAGAAGAAGCCAAACTAATTGAAAAAAGAATCTAAAAAACAAATGCAGGCTTAATCTATCAAAAACTTTTGAGCGAGAAGTAACAAGTGTCTGGCATATAATATAAAGAAAAAATAAGAACACACCATCAATAAGTAGCAGTGTTCTATTTATGTGATGCACAAGCCTTGCTAAACCAGCAGTCAGAAAGTCTCAACATGCAATATTGGTCAATCTTCCACTTGTTAATGTTAAGCATGAGTAAGAGAAGTTTCAAATGGGTTACAGTTAGTGCCTCTGTATTGAGAGCTTCTTACAACCTACCAGATATTCCTGGATTCCAATAATTTATCATAATGGCGTATATAGTCATTAAATTTTTAGCTGAAAAAATTCACTAAACCAGTTCTTTGTTGTTGCTCTAGTAGTGCAAGTAACAAAGATGAAACATTCTCTTTGTGCAATTTTCCTTTCTCACTACACTAATGCAAGGATTCTTGTCAGTCTAGAAATATCTATCTTTGAAAAGTTGATTAGCATTAGGGACCAAAAGTCTAATACGGTGGTCTTCAACATAAATGAGTCTGAATTTCCTACATTTCATAGACATAATCCAGCAAAAGTGCATCATTTTCCCTCACAATGTGAACCGGGTGAAGTAATATCTTTTTTATTTATAACCGAGAAATCCATCTTTGACCCGCCCTTCGGACCAATCACAGCCTTCTACACTCCGTGGATAATGAGCCCGCCCCTCTACCCTTCTCCACTTAAATACCGCGCTTTGATTTGCGTGGCGTGGGGCTTGAACCTGCGATTTAAGCCACAAATCCTCTACCTTTTGTCACTCGAGCTAAGCCTTGGGGGCAATGGGGTGAGTAATATGAAACGGAGGAAGTGTTAAATTATAGAAGATAACAATGAGTCCTTTGTCAATCCAGCAAAAGTGGAATCATTTCACCTCACAATATATCAGCTTCTAGATATGGATTTAGCAGGAATTT
The DNA here is from genome assembly GCF_001406875.1 of Solanum pennellii. Taxonomy (NCBI): domain Eukaryota; kingdom Viridiplantae; phylum Streptophyta; class Magnoliopsida; order Solanales; family Solanaceae; genus Solanum; species Solanum pennellii. The sequence goes on from NC_028642.1 coordinate 57,070,101, forward strand.
AGTACGCGGATGATATCATTTCAACCAGATTCCTTACATGATACATTAGCTATTGCATGGAACAATAAAAAAAAAGTAAATAAATTGCAACAAACGTAAGTCTACCACCGAATATTGACCAATAGAACCCTAATAAATTCACATCTCAAAACTATTCAAAGACTCAATATCAACAGGAATTGGTATACTGTGTGATGAATACATTTTCATGGATTACCTCACCAGAAGGAGCAGGAGGGTGATGAGTACTGCTCTGAAATTCTTGTTCCGGTGCTTCTTCGTTATGTTCAGAGGGAGATTCCGGTGGAATTGACATACCGGAGCTAGAGACTGTAAGCTAGGGTTTTCGCGCTCTTTTATCCTTCTTTTTCCCTCTTGAATGGCGGAATTGAGGAAAGACAAGCTTATATAGTATCTTATAGATTATTGCATTTTTGGTTAATTACGTATTGTTTATTGGGATCAATATATAGAGTAGACTAACAATTTCCTTTAGTTAAAAATATAAAATCGTTTCCAACTAATCTCACATGTATATATATATATTTTTATAATTATAATATTTAAACCAGCTTGCATGTATTGTTAAGATGAATTCAACTAGTGTTTTGTTTTTTGTGAGAATTGAATCTCAAACATATATATGTTTTTTTATAATTATGATATTCAAACCATCTTGCATGTACAGATAGGATGATTTCAATTCGTGTTTTGTCTTTACTGAGAATTGGATGTAATATGGACTCACACTGTCAAGTGTCAATCTCATATAATATAATTGCTTATTCAGTAAACTAACATGTTTAGAAACAAATTTTACAACATTTTTATCTTGGCCTTTTAGCGTTGCATTGAAAAAAGGTACACACTTTGGCCGTCAATACAAGGACCGGTAACGGATCGGTGATTCACCATTCAAAAGAAAACGTTATTATTAATTTATGGACTAATGATCCAACAAATCACCATTTAAAAGGCAACATGATTCATTTAACTTTACCTAAACTATTGAAGGATCGAGGTTCAATTGATTGATTGATTGATGACAGAATTGTTTACCTACAACCTCGTAAATATAATTGAATAGATTTTATTTTTGTTGCTGTTTCGATTTTGTCTAATGTACTACTATTATTTGTTAAGAACCAAGGCAAATACTGTATCCAATTGACCATTCCCAGTTAAGCCATTGGAGATTTAGCTTTCCATTTGGCTTTCAGTAGATGGCTCTGCAGCATTAGGTATTAGCTAATGCCATTATGTGTTTTGTGGGACTCGGCATATAATCTTGTAATTTGTTGCAGCAACATGATTAGATATTCATTTACATTTCATCCAGATGCAAGATCCTGTCATTTGCTAGGGGAGTAAAAGAAAAGACAGTTGCAGCAGAAACCACATGGACAGTAGGTTTATACCACGGATGACAACAATTTTATCAGTATAATCTCACAAAGCGAGGTCTGTAGAGGCTGACAGACTGATGTTACCTTACATTAGAGGTAGAAGAGTTGGTTTCCAATAGACATTCAGCCCAAGGCAAAACAATTCAAAGCAGTTTGGAAGAAAGAAACAACGATGTGAAGTTTAATAGTAAGTAATACAAAATAGGAGATAAACAGAGTACAAGAAACAACAATAAATAGTCGAAGCAAAGCATAAGATACTTTCTTGTTATGTAATATAGCAATTAGCATCCAACCATCGGTCACTAAATTTTGACATCAAAGGCTATAATGTTCTTTCACTGAAGAGTACGCGTACATCATCAAAGGAAAGCCAAAATAATAAGAATCCAATCGAAGGGGTGGCTCATAAATTGTCCACCAAAGTTATACAACTGAAAGAATCTGTTTCACTCACCAAACCAACACCAACGTGCTGCTTCGGTACAGTTTAAACTTGCCTGCTCACCTAAAGTTAGAGAAAGAGATTCTATCAGTCAGGACCCAGCCTACCAAATGGATAGCTATTAGTATTTGCTTAATTCAACTCACAGTTCATGTAGGGATGTACGATTCTACCCACAGTGAAGCAAAAGAGTCATTCCTTCAATTTCCAAATGCTCACAGCACTGCATTCACCAGAAACAAAGCTGTCAATTGCAGGCGTACAGTATCAACTGTTTTTTTCTTCTTTTTCCCCTGTTTGATAAATTAGAACTGCAGTAGCACTATCAGGAGAAACACGGACAGAAATGTAACATCACATGGATGGTAGGACAACTAAAATACAAAGATTCAAGTCTAGTAAGTTCTCAAAGAAGCCAAAAGTGAAGACATAATGTTTAACTTAAACTGTACAATTTCCAGATAACAAAGAGAGCAAACGAGCTGCAGTTTGCTCAGTTACTCTGACACACTGTAGTGAAATGCTTCAACCAATGACACAACGTCGCTGAAGATTATCACCTTAAGAGATTGAAGAGGGGCAGATAAACTTGGCATAAAAGAAATAAAACTGATCATGGTCCATTTTCTAACTTTGATAAGGGATCAAATTTAAATAAAAATGTTAAAGTAGCGCAACCTGGACCAATCAACTATGTCTTCTTAGCAAGATCTGAAGATTGAGAAGCTTTGACTGGGGCTGGAGCCCCATCAATTGCAATATTACCCACTCTAACTTCCATTGCCTCCCTTTCATCCTTCTCTCTGTTGTTCTTCGGACCATGGTTTTCAGTTGCTTCAGATAGAGAATTAGTCGAAGAACCAAGATGTCGAGGACCTCCAGTAATCCATGGATGACTAAGACATTGAGCTGCTGTCGGTCTTTTCTCAGGCACAAAGTCAAGGATAGGTACAAGGAAATCTGCCATCTCATTCGCATCTTGTTCGAATAAATCATACTTTTCCATGAGCACTTTACTGAGAGTCCAGAACCGCAAGCGCCTGATGTGCCTTAGTTCTCCATTTCGGTTAAAAAAATCTCTTGAATGGCGTCCACCTAAGGCAATCTGCAGGAATACTGAAAATCAGATATATTGTGGGGTTATTTCAATCAGAACTAGCATTTGGTTGCTTCTCGCCAGACAAAGAAACACACCTTGCGTGGCATCGTCCCCAGAAGCTCCATCATGAGGGCCAAGTGATCCTGTCAACACCATTTAAGTTAAATTTAAGTAGGTGTTCGGACATAAAAAATGTGATATTTGAAAGAAAAAATGGAAAAAAGTATTTGGAAATTAAAAATTGTGTTTGACATGCGTTTAACTTGGAAAAAAAAAGAAGTAAATGTTATGCGAGTACAAACAACATCATTTAAAAAATCAGTCCAATGTACAAAGACATTTGATTATTTTTTTAAAGAAGGAAAAAAACACATGTCCAAAACTAACACTTAAAAGAAGCATTAAAAACTAAAGAATTAAGTATTAAAAAAGTCTCTACAATGAAATCAGACGGAAGCTAATGTACCAATAAAGATAACACAGAGTCTGGCATTAGAACATCGATAGAGGCAAGCAATCTAGTATAAATAAGGTCACACGAAAAGAAAACATGTTTATCAGAAAGACTTGGCAAGCTAGGGCCACTGGAAAGAATTATTGCTTTCACCGACGAAGTGACCAAGTGAGTCAGATTTTTATAAGCAAGCTAAAATGACAAACAATAAATTTTAGCAAAACTATTAAAGAGTAATAATAAATAATAGTCTAAAGTGACAAACAATTTGAGCATCCATGCAAAATCTGAAGGCAATAGATGTGAGCGACCGAAGAAATTATCAACTCCCTTCAATCTTTAACAATGAGGATGGTGGTATGCCCTAACATCCTCCCCGCGCATGTTCTAAAGTTTATCTGATGATCTTTGAAGACTTTCATCTTTTATAGAGTTCCCAGGACATTTTGTTTGCTAGGTTAAGTCAATATCTAAGAGATTTTATTGGAAGTGTATAAAGAACTAAACTAGTTAATGGGACCCAAAATTCTAGCTGTTTAAGTGACCTTCGCTCTTTCTTCCTATGCAATGGACAGCAAAAAACATTTTCATAGCTATCAATGCAAGAAATACAGAACCTCAATCTTTTAGTTATAAAAGACATATATGTCAAAAGGTGGGAGATGTGGACTCAGCCAATATGAACTTTTTTTAATTATATCAAGAATTCCTGCATGCTACTGAAACAAAGTGGGTATGTGACATTTCTTCGATGGAGCAACATATTTTTGGTTCCAAAACTCATCATTTTCTCACTTCGAATCTTGTTGGTGAACTTAAGGAATTGCTTAAAGTGTGCTTGCTTCTTTACCTCACCAAAACCACAACACTGCTGACATAAGTTTGAAGAACCATCAAGCAAAAACAAAGCACTTTTGATATACCAATACGCTTCCAAGACATTAGAGTCCATCAAATTGGCACATCATGCTCATAACATACACGTAATAATTATCTTAAGCAACAAACAGATTTAAACACTAACCAAGTCCTACCAAAGAAAATTGTTTGTGCATGTCAGAATGGAAATGGTGAAATGATCAAAAGTAAAGTTGTTGTACCTCATCTCTGTCATAACCGTCACCACTGTGAGGATCAAAAAGAACATCACCTGTGGTGAGCTCAAAACAAATGCAAGCAAGGGACCAAAGATCTGCTGAAGTAGAATACTTAGCGCCCAGTATAACCTCCGGACATCTATACTGTCTTGTCTGGATATCACTTGTAAATTGTTTATACGTCCAACATGCATTACCAAAGTCAACTAATTTGCACTTAAGGTCAACGTCAGCCAATAGCTTCTGCCTATCAGAGCGGCTGCCTCGCTTATGTCTCTGAATTTTTTGGTGCCCTTCCTTTGTTGAGACATCTCCACTGGCTTCAATACTAGTTTGTTCATCAACTGATTTCGCTTCAGGTTTTTCATCACGAGCAGAGTCTTCAGGACCAGTAGTTTCATTATGTGGTTCAGTCTCCTCAGAAGCTTCCTTGTCCGCACACTTTTGAGCTACCCGCTTAGCCTTTTTTCGAATTTTCTTTTTCTGGTTCTTGGTCAGGTCACCATTTAAACTCTTCACAGCTTTAGAAGCCCCAGATTCAGAGAAAATCTTACTTTTATTGGAGGGAAGAATGATAGGAGTCCCCGACTTTGTATGATCTTTAGCTGGATCAATCATTGATAGAAGCAACACATTTTCTGGCTTCAAGTCTGTGTGTATGATGGAAAGTTTGCGATGTAAATAATCCAAACCCACCAAAACATGAAAGCATATCTCTTTAACTTTGTGGATAGGGAGCCCTCGGTAGTCTGAATACTTGATAAGTGTCAAAAGATTATCTCCCAAGTATTCAAATACCATACAAACATGTTGCCCATTAGGACCAGAATGCTTAAAGTGATCCAATAGCTTCACAACACACTTCTTATCATCTGGATCTCCCTCAGCAACCTGCTTTAGTATTGCAATCTCATCCATTGCCGCTTCAGTATAATGCTGAGCACTCTTTTGAACTTTCAGAGCAACATATGTCTATTTCCGCACAAAAACATAAGCAGCAATTAGCTGAACAATCCATAAGCCTGACAAGTTAACAAAATTTAAGCATCTTTTCTCACGACCATACTCTAAAACTCACTATCTACCACTAGTTCACCAATGCAGAGCATGGAGGATGACAATGCATCCTCTGATAATTAGAATCAAAGCGAGTGAGAGGCTTCTTATTTGCGCATGAATGTCCTCAAGATCCCCTTTTCAAGAAAAGAGTAAAGCTATACAATGCAGGATTACAATAATAACAATTAAGTTGGAACTAGCTATATAAATCCTCTAAAACCACTCCGCTCTATCTGAACCTATTTCCTTCCCGTAATCAGCATTTTCATCTTTTAAAACAAATAAGTAGCTCTCCAAAACTATAGATTCTCTAGGGACACACTTGTCAGTTGTCATTACACTGACATATACATCTCTAAATAAACTACAAAAAGACTTTCGTCAATCACCAAAATGTGTAAAGTTTCAAAAAATAAATCACGATAAGCAGAATTTATAGAGTAACCAGAAACGACTTAAACAGGATTTACTGATAAATTATGAGTAATTGGAAGAACATAGAATAAAACTAACAGATTTTTGGATGTCCCAAGCGAGCCAAACAGTTGAGAAATGGCCCCAACCGAGCTTGCTCTGCACAACGTATCGTCCTAGTTTGAATGTATCCCCGATTCGTACAGCGTGGTATCCTCCGCGCTTGTAGTCCTCCGTTCCTTCGTCCTCCGATGTATAGTCACTCGTTTCACTTCCATCGCCGCCGTTCCTCTCCTCTTCTTCAGCCATCGACCGATCCAATATCACAGAGATCGAACACACAAATAGTGGAGCGGATTTCAGTGATAATGGAAGAAAATCAACCCACCGTGAGAGAAGAGAAGGCTCTGCAAATAAGACGGAGGGAAGATTTTTATTTTTCCCTTTTTTCAAGGAAGAAGAAGTAGGGTTTCTAATGTTATTTGAGTGGAGAGGGATAATGACTCAAATTAGTTTTTCTTTTTGTTATTACTAGTTCATTACTACTTCATTATTTTAAAAAATATACTTATTTAATAGTATTAGTAAAGAGAATTTTTTTAAAAATATTTGTTTTTTAACATTAACTATTTATTAAGTGTTGCTTTAAACATATAGGTCATTCCACATAGTACATCATAATAGGACTTTTTGCTACTTATAAGTGAGTTATATGCATCTTTCCTCTCCAAGATGTGCACCGTGTAGCTAAAATAAAAATTACATTGTGTAGCTAAAATAAAAATATCTTTTATGTATATATATTATATATTGATATTTTTTGACTTTTACACGATTTTATTTCTTTAGATTTTGACACCCCTTAGATAAAATTCTAGCTGCGCCACCATGCACTATATTCTTAGTTTTCCTTGTCATAGTTTCATCTTTAACCATTTTGATAGTTGATGGTTGGAGTATAGTATCAATCTAATCAGCTTCTCAAAATACGGCTTCATACTTATAGTTTGATAATTACAATTCGTAGCTACATGTTATAAAGAGGAGAGAGGAGCTAGATTGGGAGAGAGAGGAGAGAGGTGAGCGAGAGAGGGCAAAGAGCGGGAGAAGGGGAATTATAATGTATAATTGATTAGATAATTGTATATTATACATATGTATTTGTATATATTGCAAGCGAGATTGGGAGAGGAGGAGAGAGGCGGGCGAGATTGGGAGAGGAGGAGAGAGGACAAAGAGTGTGAGAGAGGTAAATTATATATGTATATTGGTTAGATAATTGTATATTATACATATGTGTTTGTATATTCTGACGAATTATACATATACAAACGTGACTAATTATACAAAATCGAAGTCAACCCACATAATTAATGTATAATGTTAGTCGCGAATGATAATTATAGCAAACTGTAAATACGATAAGTAATATAAGTTTTTTTAACCGCGTAATTTTTTCAAATAGAGATATGTGTCTTAGCCCCCAAATTTAAGGAGCCTCATTTTTTTTTAGTAACAATAAGTTATAAGTTGTTATTATCTCTGCAAATATTGAATATTATTTGTAGAAAAGGTAAACTTTTTGTGAAAATAAAAGAGTTATTTATAGAAATTTGACATACTAGGAGTATTATATCTTATGATAAATAAGTTGAAATAAAAATGGTAATATCATTAATTGAAAACTAGAAGAAATCAATTATATAAATATTAATAATAATTTAAATTTAAGGCCCCATTTAATTTTTGTTTTAGCCCATTAATATGCTTGATCCCCGTGTTCTAATAAGATTATTTTGTGTATTATTATTTGAAGCATACATTTTTCTGAAGAGATGTTTCTTTTTTTTTAATCACTTAAAGAGTTGTGTGTATCGAAAGTCACGTGCATAATTTTGAATGAGAGAAAAAAGTGACTATCGTACGTACACATGAAATTGTTTCACGTCGATAGCTTTTAATAATACTACTCACACCACATAGAATATTAATTGCATATGTATAAATATTTCCTTTATGCATGGCTCATACTATTAAACAGAAAAAAACGTGAAGCCAAGCTGTAGAAAGACATATAATTATTTCTGATATATCTCATATGAGGCTAAATTGTTATCAAATACAAATTCAGAAGTTTTTTTTCGTAAACCTTATATTTTTAATAGATAAATTAAATAAATATATAAGTATATTACCTTGTGAATCTCCTAACCAAATTAAATAACGATTCAGTGGTAAGGAATGGATTGTGGAAAATTTTTTAGATCTCAAACTTTTAATTCTAACTCTGCATTTGATTATTAGGCATCATTATAAAAATTAATAGTGGTTACAATTATTATGCATCATTAAAAAAGTTAATAGATGCCAAACCACACTTTCTTCTGCTACAGCCTACACATCCAGGTCTCTTTAATACTTGGGCCAATTTGCCATCTACACAAGATTGTATGTAAATAATGTCAATTTGTTGTCACGATTCTTTTGGTTACATCTAAATAATATTTACTTTGTTATTTTTTTCAAATGATATCTCCTGTCTTTTGCATGGTGCATATTTTTATTTTTATTTTGGTGAAAATGTATTTTAAGTGAAATATATAATTGAAGAATAACAAAAATTCTAATGCGTTGCAAAATAAATGATTCATACATGTGATGTGCGCTGTGGAGATCTGTGTAACAAACAAACTTCAATGTAATCAAGATGCTATTACCAAACATATACATTTCATTCGGGGTTACGTATAACATTAATTTGTGTGTTTGAGACTTTGGGTTGTGACATTTTTCATCTTAGGTCGTCCTAGCAACAATTTAGTGATTATACACGGTATATCGACCGTATTCAAATGACACATTTTGCCAAATTTTATCTGTAGGTATAATAACTATATGCATGCTTGAAAAGAAAAAAAGACAATGATAACATACTCATTAAAATTCCATAAGTATAATTTGAAGAGAATAAATATACGTATGTTGAGGAAGAAGGAAGCTGAAGAGTGGAACATGTCAAAAGAACATATTCAACGAAGCTGACCAACGTGTCTGCAACAAGTGTTGATGAAGAAGGAAGGTGACTATTGAAACATGTCAGAGGAAAAATTCCAAAGAAATTGACTGAGAAAATTAGAGTGGCACTAGTATTAGACTAATTATATTTATTAGGATTATGTTACATTTAATGATTAGAGAAATCAAAGATTGTATTAATAATCCTCAATTTAGACAAAACATATCTAAGCAGCTTAGAAAAGATTATATATAAAAATGAAAGCAATAACAAAACAATGAAACAAAGAGCATTGAGTATATATCGAAAAGAATAACAACACAACAGAGAACTGAATCGCAAAAACTATAAGGGTTAACCAAAGTCGAAGAACAAGAAACTATGAAAATAGTATTAATACTACTGAAAAGGTTAACCAAAGTCGAAGAACAAGAAACTATGAAAATAGTATTAATACTATTGAAAAAAGGTAGGTACGTATTAGCTAAGTACGACCATCAAATATATCCCTCAGAAAAATGAGAAATAGCTCAATTACCAACTAAACTTTTACCCTTATTTATAACCTCAAAATCCTCCTATATAATAACGTATCATTGGCAAGGTCAAAATATATATAAGCACCATGCCATATCGAATCACTTCCTTCAATACTTTTTGTAATTGATACTTCTAAAATAACTTTTCAAATGTTTTTAAAATTCACGCGTGTTATAAGATCAATTATTTTCTATTTCATGATATATTTTTCGTTCTTCCACTTTAATTATGAAAAAATGTTAAATAGAATGATGTATGAGATGAGGTGTTTACTCATATTTCTAAGCTTATCCATTGATTAAATTTGCCTAAATTTCAGGAGCGATATATATATAAATAGAGATCTTGAAATTTGAACTAACTAACATGTGATTATCCAACTACATCCCAACAAATCCTATTATTTGCCTAGCCAAATCTCAGTATAAATTCAAACAAAATAATGCAACAATAATAAAATACCATGGCAATTGATTATTGAAGAGCATCTTGAAGTGGTTAGAACTATACCAAATTCTTAATTCCCCGGCTGTAAACTTCTTTATTTTTTATAAATCATGGTATCGGAGCCAATTTCTGTGCACCTTCCATCAACGATAGGTGACTCTGTTGCCCGAAGCTAGAGTAGATGAGAAGAATCACCTAGTAATTTTTTATTTTTGTTTTCACTAAGATTTAAACCTGAGATCTTAAGATTAATCTCAACCACTTTATTGATCACTAGGTTACACCCTTGAAAGCTCTCTGCTATAAACTTTATTCCACCAATAATGTCGAATTAACAGATAAAAGAGAAATAAATAAACCTTAAATTTAGGATATCTTATTTAAGCCATGCCATATTATAAATCTTAAATTTGCTAGTAGCTAGCCGACTACTCCAATAATCCGTAGGTTGAATTAATTAATCTCTTTATTAGTATAGTTGACTGCGCATGTTCCATAGTTAAATCATAATTAAACAATAATTAGATTAAAACCATCGTCGACCACAATATATGTGTACATGTAATTAAAAAATCTAATGGACCGACAACAGTATTTAAAAAAAATGTACACATTATTATATTGATTTTGCCAGAGTAACAGAAATTATTCGCTAAAAATAGATAATACCATCATTTCCTCATTTTAGGCAAGCAAACTAAATGAGGTAGTACAAATCATGTTAGATTATTAAGGGTGTGTTCAGAAAAAGATATTATAAAATATTTTCTAACTTTTTTATATTCGATTGATGAGTTAAATTATAAATATATATAGTACAGTACTCTTTGAGCGAATGAATTAGTTACTGTGGCATAACATGTTAATTAGTCTTTATGAGACGTGCCATACATTGCTCGTTTTAATTATTGAATTTATAAATTAAATGATTATATATATTTAATAAATTATCTATTTTAAATATAATATATAAGTAAAAATTATTGAGTTCAATTAAATTTATACGTAGATATTATTATATATAGCTATGCCCAAATTAGTTTAAGCATCCACTAATTAATTAAGTTGACAACAATATTACAAAGCGCCAAGCCAGTATAACGTGGAACAGGACCACAGGGTCCAATTGCCCAAGACTAGGTATATAAATTTAGAGCCTGTTTGGCTCAGCTTAAAAGCTGGTCAAACTGACTTACAAGCTGATTTTTGACTTATTCAGCTGTTTGGCAAGACTCAAAATAACTTATTTTAAGTTAAAAAAAACTTATTTTAAGCCAAAAGTTAAAAGCTGGGGTAGGGGTGCTTTTTTTTTTTTAGCTTATAAGCTGTTTTAAGTTGACCATATTTTTATCTTTTTGCCCTTAATATTTTTATGCAATATCCAAATTACCCACATAACCCTAACATCTCTTTCTTCCATTTCTCCCTTTTCACGTTTGGCATAGCAACTTCAGCACTTTTATCCAAACACATAACAACTTATTTTAAAAATAAGTTTCAGCACTTTCAAAAGTACTTTTTTAAAGCTGATTTTATTAAGCCCATCCAAACGGGCCCTTATTTAGAGCCTGTTTGGCTCAGCTTAAAAGCTGGTCAAACTGACTTAAAAGCTGATTTTTGACTTATTTAGCTGTTTGGCAAGACTCAAAATAACTTATTTTAAGTTAAAAAAAACTTATTTTAAGCCAAAAGTTAAAAGCTGGGGTAGGGCTGCTTTTTTTTTTTTAGCTTATAAGCTGTTTTAAGTTGACCATATTTTTATCTTTTTGCCTTAATATTTTTATACAATCTCCAAATTACCCACATAACCCTAACATCTCTTTCTTCCATTTTTCCCTTTTCACGTTTGGCATAGCAACTTCAGCACTTTTATCCAAACACATAACTGCTTATTTTAAAAATAAGTTTCACCATTTTCAAAAGTACTTTTTTAAAGCTGTTTTTATTAAACCCATCCAAACAGGCCCTTAGTATTGTATACGTGACAAGCTTCAACTTTACCAAATTTGTGAATTATCTCCTCCTTAATTCAAATAATATGAAAGGACATAGAAGTAGTTAGGGGACAGAAAAAAACAACAGTACAATAAAACATAAACAGAGATGGGCTTCTCTTTGGGTGTGGGATAACCAAAAAAAATAGATTTTCATATCTTTCGTTTGATATTCATATTAAAGTTTGATACATTTTTTAGTTAAAATTTAAAAATGAAACACTTTTTTTTCTCTAATTACTTGTTTGCTTTTTTTTTTTTTTAGTTAAATTACTTGTTCATTTTGACAAATCAAGAAAGAACAAACTTTTTTATTTATTATAATACCTTCAATTGATTACTTTGAAAAAGATAGAACTTCTTGAAAAAAATTTAAATTTTTAATTCACCTACTTTATAATTAATAGAGGTGAAAAAATATGACAATCATTATTTTTTTAATAGATACATCAATTCAAAAGTGAGACAAGTAATTAAGTACCAGTAGTATTTAACATTTCACCATAGTCTTTGTTGGTATGGACAGATACGTTAGATACAAAAATGAACTACTACATGTCTTTTTAAAACTTTTTTTTTTTGGCATAAAAGTCAAATTTATCTTTTGATCTGAGAGTCTATTAAAAATAACCTATGGAATGGATTGGATCTAGAGAGCTATAACGGTGTTCAATCAGACAAGAGATTTATTTAATAATTTAAGGGTTTCAAAATTCACCTTAAGGTTTCAAGTTGAGTTCGTATATTGTTATTGTTGCATAAAATTAAAATTCGTAATAACTAGTTCTATTATTCAACAACATATAGATAGAAATACTTCCCATCCTCCCTTGCGCTTAGCAATGAGTAAGAGTAAAAGATAAAAATCTTAAAAACACAAAATGGAATTAGCAAATGAATTTTCATATCATGACATAGTTGAGTAATAATTAATTCTCAAGCAAGATCTAAAGAATAGCAAATTTTCTTGAAGGTGGGCAAGTTGTCTTGAAACAATGGAATAAAAGCATCAATGCTTCCATCTCCAATGAATGATGGTAGAAGAAACATCATCCCTTCTGTTGGGAAATATGAAGGCATGAACATGTACGGACACCCTGTTCCAAAATCTAAGTCGTAGAATGGAAACCTTAACCAACTATCAACTTCGAGATTAGGACATAATATGTGTTTGTTCATGTCTGCTGTTGGTATGAGATCCTCATCTTTGTGATTAGCAAAGTCTATGAACGATCTAAAATAGTTGTTGTTTACTTTTACAACCGCGTCATGAATGAGCTTTGTTGCATAAGGAAGAGGCTCTCTTAAAAGATCCTTCACTTTTGATGTTGGAAATGCCCATAGTACTAAGTTTCCAAAGTACTCATTAGGTACTCTGGGGTTCAACCTCATTCTACCATTTACTGAGATTCTTATATGAGTTGTCTCGAAGCCACTTAGGCCTCGCGCTTTAATGATGGCTCTCCATAAATGTGCAACAAGGCTTTCAAATGTGCTATAAGGTCTGTTATTGTTACTGTTATTGTTATTGTTGTTGTTCATCGAAGAGGCTTTTGCTTTGAGTTTTGCTAGAAACTCAACGGTGAAATGGACTTTGTGCACCACTATATCTTCCATTACATGATGAGTACTTTCATTGAGTGAATTTTCCTTTTTAACTGATTTTGACATAAACTCGGTCCCCTTATGCTCATACTCAATAAGAGGAGGATTTCGAGGGTTGAAAATTGTACGATCATGTAAAGGAAGAGGATTTATGTCAAGCCCTCGACAGGCTTGACCCCATGCAACTAAAAAGTTGCTAGTGGAATGGCCATCCGCCACAGTATGGTGGGCGGTGAACCCGACCACCAACGAGCCACAAGTGAACCTTGTGACTTGAACTTGCACCAATTCGACCACATTGTTCAAGCTAGGATGTAAGTTAAGCAAAGAAGCTGAAGGTTTAAAGGGCATAACTTTATCAAGGGTACTATCCGCTGATGCCTCAACGAATCGAACACCTTCATCGTTGAGCAAAATTACTGGAATACCATTTTCGTCTTTACCTAATCGCCCTGCCCACTCCCTGTAAATCGCTAGGGCCTTTTGAAGCCCCAATTGAATCGCGGCGTTTGGTGGAGTGGGAGGGCGATAGGCATAGATGATAGCAATTTGGGCTTCATAAGTGACTTTATCAAAGACACTAAGGGGAATATAGGATTTAGTAGAAGGAGGGATAATGTTGTCTTCATAGAAAGGCTTAATGATTTTTGAACTTTCTATTTTGACCTTCATGGTTTTCTCCAATTCTTTGATTTTGGATAAGTAGATAGAGAGAATTAGAAGAGAAGAATGGCTAAGCTTGAGTTATGGTAATAGCATGAGTTGGGTTTATATAAGTATATAATCATTGCAAAAAAATCCTACAATATTATTGGCTAGTTAGACGTGTTTATGTTATAAAGAAGAAAGAAGAATATTAAAAATTGGCAACAGAAACTAGTGGAAGAAAAAGGGAGTCTAGAAGGGTCCGACTATAAAGGTCTATTATATGCCGTCTTATCTTATTTTTTTTATTAGAAACTGTTTTAAAACTTGAATTCGTAACCTTTTAATCACATGGTAGTAGAAGAAAATAAAACAGTCAAAAGTGGAAATTAAATAGTTGGCCTATATTATATCATTCAATCAGTGTGGAAGTGCTTAAATCTTATTTAGCTACTTAATTAGTAGCCCTTGAAGATGCTACACAGACAATTAAAGTAAATCCTACTATTTGTTAATTTGTGAGTTAGGGATGACTTTCTTTATCAGTGTGGTGTTAATTTTTAATAATTGAATTACAAAACAACCTTGTGACCAAGTTCAGTACTGATAGTCATGTGATACCAACAACCCTTCTTGTTAAATGTACAACTCATTGACAACTTCGAATTATCTTTTTTGGTACTTAAATCCATAATTTTCTTGTATTCCCTTCTAAAAGACCGGGTCTTTTATATTATGTTCTTTTACTAAAAAAAAATTAAAAAAAATATGCCTAGAATAAAAAATTTCGACCTTAACGAATCGATAAGATAGGGTGAATCCTCAATCCTTAACGAGTGTTGATTCATAATGCATTGGACAAAATATTCATCTTTAAAAATGTTAGGTAATGAGGTGCCGTGTCCAATGTAAAAGTTATTCTAGATTATTACTCTTTTTGTTCTAATTTATACATTAACTTTAACTTGATAAGAATTTCTTCTTAAAAAAAAGACTTTATAAATTTATAGTATATGTATTTGATATAAATTATTTCAAGGCTTTAATAGGAATTTGAAAGTTAAGTAATTATTAATAATAGAAAAGTATCATTCTCGTTTTAAAAAAACTTAAAATTAAGTGTGTCACCTACATTGAAAGAAATAGTACACATTATCACATTGCAAGCCTTACCAAACAAATCATATTCAAGTAAAAGTTGTTATTAATTAAATTTCGAAACGACTATTAAATATTTGATGAGGAAAAAAAGAACCCTATCATCGTGTTATCATGGACATGTAAACGTGTGTGATTGGCATATAGTCAATAATTACAGCTAGGTTATAAAAGGTAACATTTGTTTACTTTACTTTTTGAATTTCTCTGAAATGAGCTACTTCAAATAGAATAGAGAAAAAAAATAAAATTTATTTTATTTTATCTTTGGTTAGCTTATGGAAAATATTTTTCATATAAATTTATCTTTTTAAAATTTAAAGAAAATGACTTATATTTTTCAATTATTTTTAAAAACACCTCACACTTCAATGTTTCTTTTTTTGGTAAAAGAGGTGATATATTAATATATTAAGTTAGCCTCATAATCAATTGTGTCTGCATTGCTGCTAGCTTCAGACTGCATTACATGATATCGACATTTTAATTATTTATTCTAACTCAAGTCTCGAGTAGTAATCTAAATACTAATTCAAAATTCGATCATGATTTTCAATTTTAATCATGACTTATAACTATGATCTAGCAATAACTGACAAGTTTTTTGGGGTTTTTTAATGGCGGCTAATATGATAACGAAAGAAGAATTGCCAAATGCCCATACCCTAAAATAATTAATTAAGGCTACAATATATTAAATTACGAAAAATGAGATTTTATTTTCACCTATTCGATTGCTTTAACTAACTTTGTAAGACCACACTCAAGAATTAAAATGAGTTAGATCTTAGATGACATGATCACACTTAGAAATATTGTTTAATTTGTATAGTATAGCTAAGTTTTGCCAAATTACTTTCTCGTGGGCTAATTCTATCTATGAAGTTTGGAAAGAGCGAAAGGTGTATAAATCTTATTTCTTTTTTGAATATGCTAAAATTATTTTCGAAAGATTCGTAACAAATTAAACTTGAAAAATATATTCAAAATAATTAATATATCATGCATGCTAGTGTAAAATAAAATTTTAAAAACCACGTTTTTTTTTCTTTTTGCGATAAACTCTCTATATTTTAATGAGTTTAATATACACGTTTTTACGGCCCAAAATATTCTTATTATTCGTATATACATATTTCTTCATATTTTGAAAATACAATTAATATTTTGTATAGAAAATGATTTAAAATAAATATTTTGCTCTCACTTAACTCCATATCTAATATCAATATATATTTATATATTATCAGTATACATAACTTAAAGGTCTTTTCCACTCCATATTTTCTCTCCCCGTGACTTCTTACTCTCGGTTTTCTTCCTTTCTAGTTCCATTAAGTCCACAACTACTTTGAATTTCTTGATTGATACTTCCATTAAGTTCAAATTATTACCCCTAAAAGCAGCTGAATTAGGTGAACACAATAAATACCTTAGTACAAAACGTTACATTTGGCAAAAATATATCGTCACTTTAATTTGATTTGGACTTTTTGACTTGTGGTACATGCGTACTGCTTGAATAAGACTTGTCCGTCTACTCCAAGAATTCATAAAATGACATAATAAAATTTAAAATGTTAACGTATCTTTGATACACGTGTCACAATTTAATAAAAGGACAGCAATTTTGAAATTGATAAATAATTACTAATTGTAAAGCAGATAAAATTAGTTACAAACTTTCGTACCTATAGCCTATAGGATTTGCTTTTATAATACTCCTATTTATTTTATAATAATAGCACTTCGTTTTGGTACCCACAATATTCACATTATATTCGTAACAATCTCACAATCTTAAAACTAATTCGAACCACTGAGTTCTAGTGTAACTAGCAATCTCAAATCGAATTTTGAAAAATAGTAGTACATATTTTTTTTCTGTTGGTCTTAAATACATGATTTTAATTAGTCGAAACCTCAAAATTGATATAAAGAGAAAAAATTTAAATATAAGATAAACAATCGATTAATAAATTAATCAAAGTGTCATGTCAAAATGGAGTGATCCCACACTAGATATGTTGACGGTGCATGGAAAAAATGTTGTGGTAGGTGTCATTGTTATCTAAAAAATTATTCAAGCAAGTTAATGCACGTAATTTGTTTTTAAAGAAAAAAGTTGGTTAGCAAAGTCCTAATCTAGGCCAGCCGTGATATAAATGGTCCATATAAATATGTAGTACTCGATGTCACAAGAGTCGAGACGTGGCTTTTTTTATATAAGAGATCAAAAAAGAAAATTCCTTTGATAAATAATAGATGTATATATGGAATTTTGTTGGCCACAAAAAAAAAAATATACAATAACACCTTAAAAAAGTTATAATATACGTATCATGAATTTGCGTTATAACAAGTATAGTGTTAAATCGAATTTCTAAAACACAATGATGAAGCAGAGTACCAGACCTTAATTTAGCGAAGTGCATTGAGTTTAATCACAAGGAGTGTTTGTGATCATGTTTACGGTGGAGCACGAATTAATGAGATTAATAGATTTTTAAGTTGATAAATTTTTGAGAAAAATAAAAGGAATAAAGTATTGTGTCTACTATTAAAGTAGAAGAAAAAGAAAAGAGTAAAATGTCGTATAGATAATTTTGTACACGTACGTGAATATTATACACTCATTTGGTCATTTTAAGTAGGTCATATATAATTTAATTTAATTTACTAAAAGATAGTTTTGTAAAGTTTCTCACAAACACTCTTACGTAATTTTGTTCATAATTTAAATAAAAAAAATTTCAAGTCAAAAAATTGAATCAAGTTATTTAAATAACTTGATTTTTATTTAGTTTTATTTTGATTTTATTAGACAACCAAAGAAATAATTGATCTGATAAAAAATATATACACGTTTTTTTTATAATATGTACTAGTTATTTATATTTTTTATGATCAATTTTAAATGTCAATAGTATATGTTTTCATTTAAATATATTAAACAAACCTAAAAGGCCGAAACAAAAAATTAATAAAAGGACCAACTTATTATATAACTAATTATATAATTTGCCAAACACGAAAACAATTGTGCTAGTTGCTCAAATTAAATGGTGTTTCGCCAGATAAAATGATAATATGAAGTTAAATATATTTATGTTTTCATATAAGAGTTATAAAACTCAAAATGACACGAAGATGATTCATTTCTTTTGAAATAAATTGTTAACTTCTCCTCTATTTTGAAAATGTTTCTTCTATTTTGATTTGCGAGTAATAACTGAATAATTAAAATAGTTAAATCTAATTTAATTTTAAAAATTTAATAATTACTTAAATTTAATTATTTATAATCAATTCAAATTGATCCGTCAACACCTTACTCAAAAGTGTAAGGCACATCACATGATTTTTTTTCTTTTATTTTTATGGAAAATCAGTGAAAGAATAAAGACTTTGGAAAACGGCTACATAAAATAAACATAACATAATTAGAACCACTTGTATAAATTTTTTACAATTAGTACTTAAAAAATGTTCTTTTGCTAACCAATTGATAAAGTCACATAACTACGGCCTTTTTATCTATTTATTCCTCGCTCTCCTACTTCCAACTCCATATGTACGTCACTTTTATTTATTCTAAGACGTATTATCTTTGGTAAAGTATAATTATTTTTATATCTATATTACCCTGTTTGTTTTATAATATTTTTCATGTTTTATTTTATGGAGTCAAATTGATTAACATTCAACCAACATATTGAAATAAGAAAAAATAATTTAAATAGTATTTTAATATTTAAATAGTAATTTTAAAATATTTAATTTAATTTAGTTTTAAACGTTAATCAATTTAACTTTTGAGTTTTGAGAAACAAAACATGACAATTAATATCTAGTACACTTGCAAATGTAATTACCGAAAAGTTTAGGAATAAACTTTATGTTATTTGTATAATAATATCTGTTTATTGGGAAGAATAGTTCAGTTTTTCTCTGTATTGACTTTGATATCTACTTGTTTTTTTATATTATTTACTTTTATATAAGGAACTGTAATTATACTATTATGGTCAATTTTTTTAGGAGCTAGTACTATTCGTTTATATACTTCAAAAAATTGTTAAGTTAATGTTTGACAATTGACATTATCAAATTTTGTCTTAATTTATAATGGATTGGTCACCACTTACTTTTAAATCAATTTTCCACATATATTTCCGGTTATCAAATAATTTTGACTATTTTCTTTTATTTTTTGGTTGAAATAGCTTTAATTATCGAAATTATAAAGAGTTGCAACTTCTAGAGTTAATTAGCAAGTAATTACCTAATTTCAGATAAGACTTCACATAAATTAAAGGTCATCTCCTATTTAAATTAATCCAAGCATTGCAATTTTTTTTTATTAATATATATAATAATGAGACACTATCCAAAAAGATAAGAATTAGATTTTAATATTATGTTTTATGCTTTGTATTTAATTACACTCTTCTTGTAATTTTTTATTTTCTCTTTAGAGTAGTTGGTGTTAATTAGTAGTGATGTGGATTGAGAAGCAAAACTTCATATCAAAAATGAAGTGCTCTTCACCAATTAAATTTGGTAGCTATTTCTATATAGATTTAATATTCCAATTTTTTTAAAATAATAATAATGAGAAATTAATGGGCAGTTATATATCAAGCTCTAACCTGTGAATTGTGATATATCATAATTTAAGTCATACAATGACATATAGAGTAAGCAGGGCGAAATTAAGTAGTAGTAAGTGTGAGTTTGATCGAATTCATATAGTACAAATATAAAAACTACAATACAATTATTATAACTTAAATCATAATTTTATTTCGAACTCATAAAGTTAAAATCTCATCTTTACAATATTACTTCTTTATATTTTGATACCCCTTAGTTGAAGTTCTGACTTTGCCACAGATCTCGATCTTGATCGAGATAGAA
This sequence comes from Solanum pennellii, assembly GCF_001406875.1. Classification (NCBI taxonomy): domain Eukaryota; kingdom Viridiplantae; phylum Streptophyta; class Magnoliopsida; order Solanales; family Solanaceae; genus Solanum; species Solanum pennellii. The sequence continues at coordinate 57,090,400 of NC_028642.1, forward strand.
AAAATTATCACGGAGGAAAACTTCAAAACTTAAAATCCTCCATTTTAAAAATCACATGCGCATTTAACTCGATCACTTATTGTAAAATAAATTAATAATACATATTATTTATTCTTTTTTTAATTATTATTTTTAAAAAGATCACGCGTATAGTTAAAGATTTTAATTTAAATTTATACAATATTATTTATTAGCGTATCCTACGACTCTATTAGATAGTTTGATAAATTCCAAATAGCATATAATTAGACTATAGTGATTGTGCCCCCCTAACATCCCAATATTTTCCATTACTATTTTCCCTATATGCATTTGAGAAATACTCGTGGATCATTATTTCACATTATTTTCTTAATTGGAGAAAGATTTTCACATAGAAATATATTTGTACCTACTTTGATATGTACTGTTTTTCTATTAAGAAATTATGGTTGACAAGTATGGCCAGAAGTATATATTACTTAAACATTGTTTAGGTTTGCTCATTCTTATTTTGGAAATGCAGAGAAAATTAAAGCTGTGCTGAAATGTAATTTCATTCGTATCAAAAAAAAAAAGAAAAAAGAGACAATTTATGTTTTGTTGACATTATATCATAAAACATAATTTACTCAAGTTTGAGTCATTCATTGACTCACTTATTTATTAGCTTAATCTATATTAGTCCATTAAAAGAACTAGACTGACATGCCATTCACATGGATTATGGATCAATGAGAAATTTCATCAAAATATTTAAACAAATATATATTTTTGGAGTATTTAAGCCCAAATGAGATTATTGATTGTCATCTCCTTTAATCTCATAATTTTTTCCTATCTATTTCATTTTTGTCTCTCTTCCATGAAATCTCTCCATTTTCCTATCTTTTCCATTCAATCTTCTAAAATCTCTCTAATTAAGTTGATGATTTATCAAAATATATCCCATGTGAATATGATTATGGATACCAATTTTAACTTAAAATATGTTATATACAATATATAGTGATATACAATTTAAAGATCACTTTAACCTAAATGTTAAAAACTTAAATCATCAAGAGAGAGAAAAAGGATGAAAGCTCCATACAGTAAAAAAAATATGCATTATATGTATACTACATAATGTACCTCAAATAAATGGATTTTATTCATATGAACATTTATTAGTATCCATACATATTAGTAATATAATATTACTAAAGCTATACACAGTAGATTATTTCAGCTATACATATTAATATACACGTATACATATTATTCCAGCTATACATATTAATAATATGTACCATATAATTATGAGACTTAGTGTACATATGTGCAAATATATATATATATATATA
>NC_028642.1:57092497-57094804 GCF_001406875.1 Solanum pennellii
TATATATATATATATATATATATATATATATTGATAACACATGCCTACAAAATATGCAAAAATAATATAATAAATAAATGAAGAGGTGTGAGAGATATTGAGTATGAAGAGAACGTAAAAATATATCGAAAAAGTATTAGAAAGAAATGTCAAATATATATTAGATACAAAAATATGAAGGTCAACAATTAGAGTAGACGATTAGTAGATAGTCGAGTATTGTTTAATTTAATTGTCAGTATTTTTGCTCACATATTGTTATTGTATAGTATTCTTCTACTGAATATTATATAAATGTTGCTTAATTTTCTTTGCTTGTTTAATTTAATTGTCAGTATTTTTGCTCACATATTGTTACTGTATATTATTCTTCTACTGAATATTATATAAATGTTGCTTAATTTTCTTTGCTTCAAACTTCAGTTAGCGTATTATTTATTGTTGCTATTATTTCCTTTTCTTTGTAAGCGTAACTCCTTCCTAGTGTATTTTTTTATATACTTGACTTTCTGTATATTCTATAGACATAAAATTGCACAACGTTACATGCAATATACTGTTGATTTATTGTAATAATATTATCTGCTAATTACTATAAGTAAATTTTTTGTCCAAATAAAGTGTTAGGAGAATTATTTTTCTTAGCAGTAACTTCTGGTTAAATTTTATTACGTTTTGACTTCGATTTTTGACACAGTACTCAATCATGTACCCTATCGTATTTTTTCTCGTGTACCAAATAACCCCTTAAAGAGAATCAATTCACAATTATGACCCTGCAAAACCATGGGTGGGTGATTCGACCCGAAAATAGAAAACGAGAGGATCCGAACACAGGGTTTAGGGTTTAAGTTATCGCGCATCTACAAACAACTTTTTTCTCTCTCGCGCTTGGCAGCTCCGGCGAATTCATCTGCTTATCTGTCACCGTTCTCCGGTGAGGTTTACTAAGGCTTATAGCTCAAGTAATTTTCTTCAGGTTTCAATTTTCTTTACTGTGTCTCTGTTTTTATTTGTGCAAAGTGCTTGACGTTTAGTATGATTATGTAAACAGAGATGGGTGTTAAAGCAAGGAAGAAAGCAATAACGAAGAAACTGAAAAAGGGAGCAAGCGATTTTTCTGCTTCTTCAGCTTCTAAAGATGAAGCCCGTGAGTTTCTGGTACGTTATTTGTTCGTGCGGCTCCAGCGTATGAGCAGTCCATTCAGTTTCTTCGAACTATATAGATGTATATAATGAAAACTGAAATAAAGCACCTCAAATTATGCATATATAGTTAGTGGTGAGCTCACTCTATAGATTACTGTTTCTTTACGTCGATAAGAAACAATTGTCTCCTTTATGGGATTTCGTGTTAATATATGCTTTAGATTTTATAATTTTTGTGTTATACGTACTCCTTAATTCTGCAACTTGTTTGGTATATGCGTATAAACTTTGGTTGTCTGGTCTGTGATGGGGTGGGCAATGGTATTGAAGAGTTTAGCTAACTTAGAGTTTATATTTGGTCTGTGATACTTTGAGTGGGCAATGGTCTTCGTTAGAATCATTACTGTAAAATTCTCCATGGCAATTGGTGTGCTGTGTATGACTTGTTTTTTGTCCTTCAAATAAAAAGCCATTAGAAGGTGGGCCAGCGCAGAAGCTTCCAAAGACTGAGGTGAGGGAAAATAAAGCAACAGTGTTATATATCGGGAGAATCCCGCATGGATTTTATGAGAATGAAATGGAAGGTTTGCATTTCTCTCTTTGAATTTGTCTGAGAATGGCCTATTTAGATACTTGATATTTTCTTCTTATGTATTATAAATGTGGTCTTCAGGTTTTTTTAAGCAATTCGGTACAATCAAGAGGCTTAGAATTGCAAGGAATAAAAAGGTTAATTTTCCAGGCATATTATTATTGGTCAATTATTCATCTGTTTGGTTAGAGATTTCTTTCATGTCTACTCTTAAACTCTCTTATTTGATGTTTTATGGTTATATTATTGTTATGCATTTGACATTCTTCATTCTCCCTCAAATAGCATTGTGCCACTAATTTTGTAAACTATTGGTCAATTATGGTTTACTTGAGTACATCTTAACCAGTTGAGGTGTAACTCACCTTGCTTGCATGGTGGCAGACTCCTCCATTTTTCTTTTGTTAGTCTCCTAATGATTTTTGTAATTTTGAAGAACCGAAGCAATCTGCAAACCAGAATGCTTTTTACTAGAAAAAAAGTTCAGTGAACTAGATGTTTCTTTAACCCTGACAGAACAACTCTTAACACTTCAAACCCCCCGCCCCCCCACCCTCCCCTAAGTA
>NC_028642.1:57095063-57114500 GCF_001406875.1 Solanum pennellii
CCCACCCTCCCGGTAAGTACAGTAAGGATCTCTCCACCCCGTCCTAATCCATAGTGCAATCCTTGTTTCTCTCAATCTGGGTAATAGACTTTCTCGTGGAACCGTTAACACAATCATGTTGGACGTCCAGCTACTTCTTGTTCATCCTTTTATTTCCTCAGCTACCAATTCCCTGTTCCACCATATGCTCTCTGTTCACCTTATCTTAGTACATCATTCGGTAGTGTATTGATAGATATTTCATCTTTAAGAAACACTAGAAGTCTGATCAGTAAGCTAACATCTGCCTGAAAATACCTTAATTTTTTACCTTTGGATAAAGGAAATACCTTGATTATAGCACCTTTTTTTGAACTTTATGAAGTATATTTCATCTAGAAAAGAAATGAAATTGTAGGCCATAATTATGTAGATGAGTATGGTGATTCATTGGCATTCACTTCATTTTCATTTTTCAAACTACTCAATTCGTTTCTTAGTCCATTGACAAATTTATTGTTCTTTTGTTATGGGCATGCACTGCACTCCTTTAAGCTACACATCATGTGTTAATCCACTGATTTACCATTATTTTCATTTAAGGTAATTTTCTTTTTATTAATTGACTTATCCTTGTTTCTCTTCCTTAACAGACTGGAAAATCAAAGCATTTTGGCTTCATAAAATTTGAGTCTCCTGAGGTAGTACTTGTCCTAGTGGCTTTGTAGTGTCATAGATATGCTTAAAAAAATCCGTCTGATCATTATCTTCCCATTTTCTGGTTTTCTTTATGGGTAAGTGCAGGTTGCAAAAGTTGTTGCTGAAACTATGCATAACTATCTCTTGTTTGAGCACTTACTGCAAGTTCAGCTTATTCCTCCTGAACATGTACATCCAAGATTGTAAGGACCCTCCTCCCTCTCCTTTTTCAAATTTGATGGAGGGAATGGTTATTTAATTATTTTATGTCAAGTGTGAGGAGATTGTTAAATTTCTTTGGTTTCTTCCATCTTTTTCTTTTTCTTATGTTTATGGTTAGGTTGTTTTTAGGGGGTTCAGTGGTCTGGGAGCTTCTTGTTGTAGGAGGTTTATCGGCACTTTGTAGTCTTTTGTCACTACAAATTGGAACAACAACTTATAAAATACCAGATCTTTTTTTTTTTGACCGGATTAAACTTTAAAGAATATATTGACCTGCAAATTCGCTCCTGCTTATATCGGGATCTCTGTTTTATAAATTTCATGCTGCTAAATGCTTATGACAGAAAACATGAAGTCTGATATTATTCTTAATCTTTCCCCTACATTATGAGTTATAAAATGAGTTCAGCATTGCATTTGAGCTGCACAAGTTTTCTGGTTTTGTGATCCAATTACTGCCGACCACCTAATCTCATTGTAAGGGAGCAAAAGATATGTCTAGAAGCATGGCATTCTCCTGATTATTTTTTAACTTTACAAGGAGTGTGAAGAGTTGAAATTTAGTGGTTAAATGATACTTTCTTAGCATGGAGATGCAAAGTTGGTTCTTTTTCTCTGTTCTTAGTTAACAACTTTGATTTCTACATAGGTGGAAAGGTGTGAACCGCTGGTACAAACCTTTGGATTGGGTTAAAATTGAAAGGAAGCGTCAGGACAAGGTAATATTCAGTGGGATATAGCATTTATGCTTTTTGTGTTATGCTAAATGTGGTAAGCAGTTTATATGACGTCTGATTAGACTTTGCAAACATAAACTTGTTGAGTGGTAATAATCGTCCAGGAAAGAACACTGGATGATCACAAGAAGTTGGTTGAAGGAATATTAAAACGTGACAAGAAGAGGCGAAAGAGGATTGAAGCAGCTGGAATTGACTATGAGTGCCCAGAAATGGTAAGACATATATGGCTTTCTTTAATTCAACTCTTTGATGCTGCAAATACACCCTTATCGCTGCAGGTTACTGGTTTGGAGTATGGGAACCCTTCTATTTGGTGAATCTAACTGTTAATTAACCATAGTTTGCTCTTAGATGATGCTAATAACAGGATTGTTGCATTTTGGCTAGTGTGATACTGTTGAACAATAGTTGAGTAGTGTTCGAGTATATATGTTTGTTACAAGAATGCTAATACTTCCTAAATATCAGATTCAACTAGGATCAGGAAAGTGACAAATGAGTTGCACTGAGCACACAATGAAAGAGTTTTTAGTTAAATCTGAAATCACGCTGCACTCCATCAGGAGATAACATACGATGGTGCATGTCATTTGCAGGTGGGTTCAATTCAGGCTGCACCAAAGAAGATCAGATTTGATGCAGATTAGATCTTTTCGGCAGAACTGAGAGCATGAAGATTAGTATCTGGCAGTTTGCGTTTCAATTCATGGTCATGGCATTGGATCTGTGCTACTGATGGGATGCTGTGTGCTGCTTAAATGTACTAAATTGTCAACGAAGGTGGAAAGATTGCTAGCACCATACATTTTTCTGATAGAATTAGCATTATCATAGACGACACCGAGGCTGTAAGACATTCCAAACATCTACTTGTATTAGCTTTAATTTTTGTAACTCCGACTCGAAATGACTAGTGGAATTCTTTGGGTGATAAAATGAATTCTGTCCAGGCTCTGTCTGGTAATGTATCTTAATCAAAGTGTTTGGACTTTGATGTGCCAGATTTGTGGTTTCTTTTGATCCTTGTGTAACATTTCCTGCGGAAGGTACAGTTTAGTGAATTACATAATCTTAAATGTGTGAACCTGCATCTTACATTTAACATCTTGTAAATTTGTGAATCTGCATGTTATAGTTAACATCTTGTCAAACAAAGCATCGTGGGGAGTGAGGACCTAAACTTTTTGTTTATTTGCAAATTTTAGTATTACTTACTGCATGAGCGAACCAATCCTGTCATAATACGAAAGGTATTTTTTTTCTCCGAAGTCAATGGAAAACCGGAGCATTCTATTGCGGAAAATAAGTTTTAACTTGTAAGGACCATTTGTCCATAGATTTCACGACAAAAATTTGGCAAATAGTGATTGTTCATATAACTTGTAATTATTTGATAAATCTTTTTGCAAATAATCCAAATTCCCAAAATTTAGAAAAAGTAGTATTTGAGTTAAATTTCATTATTTGGGGAGTGTTATTAAAAAATTAAAATTTCATAATTTTTTTATTTTTTCACAAAAACACCCTTTGTAGTAGTTGTTTGTGATGTATTTACATAATCTTTTTACCTGAACATCTAAGCAATGATGGAATATTAAAGTGATGATAATGATTATTGATGAAAATGACAAACTATCGGCTTAAGATAACAAAGTTATTTGCTTTATCTATTTCATGATTTATGAAATGATGTGTGTTGCACTCATTCCGGACACTACTTGCTATTTGCTGCAACGAAGATTCATCTGACTTGTTGCGAAAGTTGTGAATCTTGTTACAATGACGTTTCTATCTTGCTATGTAGTAAAAACTTATAAGTAGTTTCGATAGTTGTAAAAATTTATGACTATAAATCATATTTCTTGAAAGAATAAAAATATATTTCCCAAATACTATAATAAAATACATGGTAAAATATCATCCAAATCTTCACTCAAATAATATTTAATAATCTATAGTCAAACGCTAGCTAAATATGATACACCTTAGGATAAAATAATCAATTATATTAACAATCTAATAATTTTAATAGCATGTTGCTGCTCATTGACTACATTGCTGGCATTAAGTAGACTCTCTGAATAAGTTTCAGTTACGAGCAAAATAAGACTACTATTTGAGGTGTGTGTGGGGGGGGGGGAGAGAGAGACCATAAACAAAAGGAAACCAAAAAAAAGAGAAAAGAAATACAGTGCAAAAAAGGATTCTTATTTCCTTTTCTTTTATCCAATAAAAGTAATGAGTACAATTGTAATTAATTAAAGCTGGAGGGACCATGTTTAGGACTGAAAAAATTACTGGAGGAAACTTGAGTAGGATAAAGCAAATAGTATCATAAAGATGTTTGTTTCATTCCTTAAAAGTGCATCATTTCTCTGGACTTAGCTTTTTGTGTTATTTCATCTCTTTTGGAAAATATTTGTATTGATGAAGTTGAAAAGAAATGATATGTGATTTGGAATGACAATTTCATGTCAATATAACAAGTGATTGAGATCATGATTTTTTAAATCTCAATTAAAATACTTTTGAGATTCTGAATTGTGATTTCATTTTTAAAAAATGTAAAACTTGATACATTTAAGTTTATTTGTTTTGTAAAAAATAACTTTATGATTGATTAGAAGAGATTGAAAAAATTATATTGGAAAAGAATTAGTTACTACTTTATTATACTTTATTTCAATTGAAATACTTAATATTTCTGAAAAGTTAATACTAACTCATCTACATATATTTGTTATAGTTTTCTCTTTAGAGTCAAATTTTGACTAAAATTTTACGATATATTTTTCATTATATTGATATGCAAAAAATTGAAACTTATATTTTTTTTTTATAGTTTTGAATATCTGAATTTTTATTAAACATATAGAATTAATACAAATTAATATGACTTTAAAGTAATTTTCTACAAGATAGTGTCACGTAGGTCGAAAAGGGATAAAAAATTATTAATAAAATAAGTTCAAGGGGATAATAGGACCTTAGTATAATATAAGTGTGTCTCTGAAATTTCAGACATAGATTGATGAGGTATTTGGACATTATCCCTTTAAAAAATGTAATATGATAATTAAAAGTGGACAAATATACTGATACTAAACTTCTTTGGAAAGAAATTACCAAAAAAGAGTGAATCCTCCTTATTGGTCAGAAAGAGCTACAAGGTAAAATGGATTAATTATTCTAATCACCCGTTCGAAAATTAGCTTATATATTCGCAAGACTGTGGGAGAACAAGATACTTTCTTCGTCCACTTATTCGTTATATTACGTTTTTCAAAAATTAATTTAATTAATTTTTAAAGTTAAATTAGATCACACCAATATGATATTTTAAATAAAAAATTTAGATATTCGAAAATTATATGAAAAAGTATTATAATTTACAATTTTTTGCATATCAATATGATAAAAAAATACATCTTAAAATGTTAATTAAAATTTTATACTTTGACTCTGAAAATAGAAATCGTGACAAAAAATAGTGAATAGAGAAAGTAAAAATTCTTACACTTTATAACTGAAAGAGCTTATTGAATTCCGAGTCATGTACCAAATTTACTTATTTATTACTCCCTATTTACATTCACTATTAGTTAAAAATTGACTAATATTTCAGGATAAATTTCATCATATTGATATGTAAAAAATTATAATGTATAATACTTTTCATATGATTTTTGAATATTTATTTTTTTTAAAAAAAATATCAAATTAATACAATTTAATTTAACTTAAAAAATTAATCAAATTATCTTTTATAAAACGCAACGTAACAAATAAAAATGAATAAAAAAAATACTATAAAAATAGTATAATCAGACAAGCAAGCTAAATTATATTTTTATACTAATATTTTGTCTAACAACTTAAACTTGTAAATAATAAAGCTCCCTATTTTCACTACAATTAATAAAGGAAGAAAATTTGACAACATCATAGCACGCAAATTTTTAGGTCGCGATTTAGAATTTTAATATTGAGTTATAATTAAGTATTTTTTTAACATTTCATTTGAGATATATAAAATATAAAATATCACCTCACATTAATTACTTTATATCTTGTAAAAAATAGAGTTAGTAGGTATACTCAAGTATCCTAAAAGATGATACATAATCCAAATGCTTTGTATTGAAAAAATCAAATCTTTTCATAGCTAGTAAGAAATAGAATTAATAGGTGTACTCAAGTATCATTATGGAAGATGAAGAGCCAAAAATAAACTATAGTTGATTTCTGTCTGTTTGAATCATTTTTTTTCCAGCGTTTTAAGAGTTTATTTTGCATTAAATAAATAATTAATAAATTATAATTAATAAATTTATCAACCTTCCATTTGCTAACTCAAAGATCAACAAGTTTGAAAATACAAAACATAAACACATCATTTTCACATTAATTGCTTAATATTAAAAATATATCACCTCATAATAATTTATGTGATATATTTTACTTCATGAAAATCAATTAAATTAATCTTTAAAGCTAAATTAAATAAAATTAATTTTTTATTTCAAAACTCAAATTAAATTTTAGAAATTATATGAAAAAACATCATAAGTTGCAATTCTTCTCATGTCAATATAATTTAATAACATATTTTAATATGTTAAAAACGCATTTGGAATTCAAAAAGTAAAAAGTGACAAATTGAACATAGAGTATTTAATTACAGGTTAAAATAGACAAAAAAAACACTCCCGTCAAATTTTATTTGTTTGGTTTAAAAAATTAAAAGATAATTTATTATGTAGTTTTTAGTTTATCTTCAATATTAACTATTGCCATTTTGAAATGCACTTAAAAAATATTGACTTTATTATATTACAAAATCGATTATGTAAAATATTATTTTATTTATTATTTTTTAAAAGAGGTAAGCGACGAGCATATAATTATAAAGTAATTCTAACGATGACCTTAGCGGCTTAGCCTATAACTATTTAGTAATTAAATTACAACCTTGGAAACATTAATGAAGAAAACCACAAAAGTGAAGTATTTGCCAATTTGATACCTTCTCTGCTTACCCCTATTTGAATTGATACATTTATTAGGAAATTAATTATTAATATAAAAAATTTATTATTTTAATTCTATTAATTATAAAATGGATAAATTAATAATTTAAGATTTTTCAAGAAATTTTAATTCTTATAAAGTAATTAATTGAGAATGTAATGAGTAAAATTATTTTGTTCTTTTTTAATTTATCAAAATAGATAAATAATTAAAATTAAATATAAAAAGAAAGTGAACAAGTAATTAGGAACAGAGAAAGTATAAACATTGAAAAATAAATACTCATCTCTCAAATAATATTTGTCCATTGTTAACTTTGATCACTTTTTGAGAAACTATAAATAGAAGAGTATAACAAGTACAATGTGTTGAAAAATGTAATAGAAAAATAAATACTCTTGTGGTTCTAAATTAAAGTTATATCAAATGTACCAAAATGCCCTTTAATCTTGTGGTCTTAAACATGTCATGTGAAAAGTTAAAGTTAAAGTGTTGCAAAAAAAAAAAAAGAGGTCATTTTTTTTAAACAAACTAAAAAGAAAATACGGACATTTATTTAAAAACGGAGGGAGCATAATTGATGATACAGATAAATTCGAAAGTAAGTGTAAAGTTATCTGTTGATTTTATAAAGTCGACAAGCATGTTGACAATCCGAAATAGCATAGTGAGAGACTATTGTTGGACGGAAGGAGTAATATTATCTCTGTCCCTAATTACTTATCCATTTTTCCTTTTATACCTGTCCCTAATTACTTGTCCATTTTGATAAATCAAGAAAGGACAATTTTTTTTACATATTATACAGACAATTAAATGACTAATTACTTTGAAAAATGTAGAACTTTTCATCCACTTCATAATTAATAGGGGTAAAATGGAAAACTCACTACGTCATTAATTATTTTCTTAATAGGTGTGTCAATTCAAAAGTAGACAAGTAAAAAGGGAAAGAGAGAGTATTTAATAGTAAGGGTAAAATAAACACAAAATAATAAATTATCAATCAATTTTATAAATTAAACAAGTATTACTCTCTCAGTCCTTTTCTACTTTTCCACTATTTAATTGACACACACATTAAGAAAATAATTAGTAACGTAGTAAATATACCATTTTACCCCTATTAATTGTAAAATAAATGAAAAAGTTTATCTTTAAAGTAGTTAGTCATTTAATTGAGGATATATTAATTAAACAAATACTCCCTCCATTTCAAAAAGGATGACCTAGTTTGACTCGGAACGAAGTTTAAGAAAAGAAAGAAGACTTTTTAAACTTGTGGTTCTAAATTAAAGTTAAATCAAATGTACCAAAACGCCCTTTAATCTCATGGTCTTAAATATGTCACATGGAAAATTAAAATTAAAGTGTTGCAAAACAAGAAAAAGAAACATTTTTTTTAAACAATTAAAAAAAAATAGTAATATACTTTTTGAAACGCAGGAAGTATTATATACCAAAAATAGAGGAGTGCATAAGAAAAGGTAGACAAAGAGAGTAGTAAATGTTTACCGACATTGAATGTATCGACATCAAATTTATCACTTAATCATATGGTAAATTAATATTGTACTTTCTTTGTCTATTTTTATTTATCATGATATGCTTTTCGAAAGTTAATTTAATTAATTTTTTAAATTAAATTAAATTAGATTATATTAATTTGATATTTTAAACAAAAACTGAAAAACTATATAAAAAGTATTATAAACTATAATTTATTGCATATCAATATGATGAAAAAAATATATCGTAATATATTAGACAAATTTTTTAATTTAACTCTAAAAAAACTATTACAATTAAAAGTAGAAGAAGGTATTATTATATTAAATAATCATAAGAAACCGGTGATGATTTGTTGTAATCATGCATATAGGTAATGTTTAGTTATCCATTATTGATTTTATATATCCCTTAAAAAACAATAAATAACAGGATAATATTACTATTTTATCCTTCAAGTTTATTAAATTCAATGCTTTGAAAAATGTGTTATATAATAAAGTACTTATGTGATAATAAGGGTTAAATAGATAAAAAAATAAATTATCTGTTAATTTTTTAAACTGAATAAATATTATAGGATAACTATTATTGAACGGAGAAAGTAGATGTCATTGTCCGTCGTTTCAATCGTGATGAATTCATTTGTCAAATCAATTCATTATAAAAGGGCATAATAGTTATTTTAAACTATAATGCAGGATTAACAATTTTTCGTCAATTAAATTTCTTTGAGATATTTTTTATCAAACGATTTATATGAATCATTAATTTTCCTTCTGTTTTTTTTTGAGTTTCTCTTTCATTCATATAATTTTACATTTTAAAATATTCTTGTTTAAATTAAATAACTGTCCCTAGTTATTTTCATTCCCTTGCCACCTAGAAGTAGAAAAATATTTAATGAAAATTGTGTTCTACTTTTTAGAATTTTGTACACTAATATAGTATGTTCCCTACCTAATAAGTTAGAAACTTCCTACTATATACATGAGAACAAACTAAAGAAAAAGAAAAAAGAGAGAAAGAAAAAAGTGGTAAATTAAGTTAAAGTAAATAAATAAAATTTCTTTATCACAAAATAATCACATGTACTTTAAAAGTTTTATGAAGTGGGAGAACTATATTCCTCATTCAACTATGTACCTATCAAACAAGATTTTTTATCAATCTTTCAAACTTTCATAAGGTGGTTTGAAAAGTCACTTGATAACTAAATTTAATATAATTAAATATAATCATACCATTTAAAATATTTAGTTAATTATATAATTATTTAGTCAACACGTAATTGAATTTAATTAACATTAATAGTTATACTCTTTAATTATTAGGAGAGATAGTAAACTGTTACTCTCTCTGTCCGGTATTATTTGTCATGGTTTCTATTTTTAAAGTCAAATTATAAAACTTTGACTAATATTTTAAGATGCATCTTTTCATCATATTAATATGAAAAAATTGTAATTTATAGTAATTCATTTAGTTTTAGAATATTTAATTTTTTTGTTTAAAATATCGAATTAATGTGATCTAATTTACCTTTGAAAATTAATCAAATTGACTTTCGATAAACGCAACATGTCAAACATTTCTGGACGGAGGGAGTAGTAATTATTTGGTGTAATTATAAGCTGATTATATATTTATTTCTTTTTTTAATTATCATTTTTGTTATTCTAAACATTTCTAAATGTTTTTTTTACTATTAACATTTCATTTCCTTTTCATTCTCATTCTTTACTTTATGCTATTCGATCAAGTTTTCGTATTTAAGGAAATTTTACAACTGAAATCTATTTATAGTTAAGTATCAGTGGGGAGTCAGAATTTTCAATAATAAAGTTTAAAATTTAAAGAAATAGACACACGAATTAGTTAAAGGGGGTTCAACACCTACTATATATTATTTTAACCATGTATAAATAATATAATTTTTCATCAAGGATATTCGAATGAACCCCTAACTATAAGATGACTCCATAATTATAAAATACACACATTACCACTATCTCATGAAAGATATAAAAAAATACATTTTCTCAAACAACGTAATCCCAAATAAAAATAATATATCAAAATATTTGAATACATTTAGTATATATTGATTGCATCATTTTCTTTTCACTAATATCACATAGTTTATGTCACAAGTGACAATATTTGAAGTTTGAGGGGGCAATCAGCAAAGTCACGTGTTTGGGAAACTGAAAAATTGATAAGAGCGCGTGGAGGCTCAACTGATTGACAGTTCCCTGCTTTTTTGCGCGATGCACCAAATCGAATAAATTGCTTATCATCCTTGGAAACCGGTCAATAACATCCCCACTCCATCTTGTCCTTTATCCGTACATATATGAATTTCTTTCCGTTTTTATTTTATATTACTCGACTCATATTAATCTGATATATATAAATGTTCTTATTTCATTTTAGTATTTAATATTTTCTCCGTACACAATTATTTAGCAGGTATATTAAAAATAAATATTTAAAATTAATGTCAATTTAAACCATCAAGAAATAATTAGTCATTTTCTTTCAATTCTATCATTAATAATTACTCCATTTTGTTCAATTGAAAAATTATATAGACTTTTGATATTCTTGCTATAATAAGGTTATATTAGTCAAATTACATCTTATATTAATTTTTTCTTAAAGAGAGTGCATAACCTTACACTGACAAACAATTGTGGACGGCGGGAGTATTAAGAATTAAAAAATAAAAGTTTTAAAAATAACAAAGATAATAACTATAATGAAACTTTATAGCTATAGTGTTGATAATTACACTGTACAATTACGATTTCATTTATTACAACAATTGTGATTCATATATTTTGGTTGTAATAAAAATAAAGTATATACTAATGGAAGTTGTTGTTTTTATATTTCGCTTGCCCGTTTGTATATTTTGCTTGTGAATATGCAAACAGGGCAAATATATATAAATTATGTATTTATATATTTAGGATTTTTTCAGAATTTCGTTTGTATATTTTTCTTGTTAATATGCACACAAGGTAGTTACCATCATTTTTATTTCTATTATATAGAAGAGTCATGATGAGGACGACCAATGACAATTTTATAATAAACATTATTATGGGTTAAGTTTTAAATTTATAGTTGTATAATTAATTGTCAAAATAGTTTTTTAGAAGAATTTAATTTTCCTTTTCAAGAGTCGCAAAAGTTTTGTTTTATGTGTGGCCCACAAATTCATTTTATTTTATTTTTAAAAATCAATTTGTATTTATTTGATCATAATAATAATGTGAAAAATATTTTACTTTTATACTCTTGACAATTCAAATTGTCCATCTATGCTTATTACTACTACAACATATTAAGTATAATCCTATAATCTTTCATGTATGTAATTTCTTTTTTAATTATATATAATGCTTTTTAAACATAAGTATTCATATATTTTTATTTAACTTATCTTATCTCTAAAATAATATTTATTTTGTCTTTGAAAATTGTGACTTAAATAAGAAGATAAAAATAGCACAATTCTAACGAGATAAAAAAAGAAGAAGAATATAGCTTTAATAATGTAAGAATTGATAAATAATGACCGCATAATTGTAGTTTAAGAAAATATATAACCAGTTAACGGGATAAATTTTGAAATAGTATAAATATATAGGATCAAAAATTAATTTTTCATAGAATTATATATCATATACTTAGGAAACTTCATAGATAAACTACAGATTGACCTTCACTCACTTTTTAGTCTTGATTTCTACTTCTTACAATCTTGAATCATGATAAATTAGTGTCATTTGTCGAGAATAAGAAGCATATTAAATATTAGATTATGAATGTTTTACAATTTATAAATAAATATTTCCTCAATTAATATCAATACTCGAATATCAGAATTAAGTTACTTTATTACCTTATTTATATTAAAATTTTGGTTATCATCGACTAGATATTGATAAAAAAACTATAAAACATAACTGGAAAAGGTTTAGATTTTTCATTTTAAATTTTATTAAACAACAAAATAGTTAAAAAAAAAAAGACTTAACCAAAGTTTGTACTCACTCCATTTCGATTTATGTTTGTCTTAAAATAATTTATTTCTTTAAAAAAAAACTTTTAAAACTCGTGGTCTAAAACAAACAAATGAATGTTCATATGACTATAAATCTTCTTACTAAGAATAACATGTATATTTTAAAGTCAAAATGCTATTAAATATATTAATATATCGTTCTTTTGAAATTGACTACAGAAAAAAATATGTCACATAAATTAAAGTTAATATGACATAAATTTTCATAGTTTCAAGAGTTAATTACATTATATCTCTTATTTTTTCAAATTGAAAAAGAATCTTAGAATTAAGAAATTTAGATTTATCAGCAAACATGCAGATATATCGGTCTTGATACATTGCTATTCAGGAATCTTGCAGACACATAGCTCACGGATGAATCCGAGAGGAGAGAGCTACATTTGAGAGGGAATATGGATGTACCCGAGAGGGGGGAGATGTATCCAATAAACGATAGAGATGTATTCAAAAGGAGATGAAGATGTATTCGAGAGAGGATATGTATGTATTCAAGAGGAGATAGTGATGTATCTGACAGAGGAGAGAGATGTATCTGATAGATATTTCTATAATTTTTTTAAATGCCAGAAAATTTTAGAAATTGTAATAAAATAATATGCGAATTTAGATAAAAAAAAAAGTAAAAATTGTAAAGATAATTAATTATATTTGGCCCGTGAACGGGCCTTTTTCAATTATCTATTAGTTAGAATAAACATATATAAATTTCGAACTTATACAATCAGGAAACGAATTATACAAATTTTAAATTTATACAATCAAGGACCGAATTATAAAAATTTTGGATAAAATTGTAAACCAAATTAAATAAATAATAAATTTATACAATCGAAAACCAAATTATATAACTTCTTATTTTATACAATTAGATAATTGAATAGCAAAATTTTACGAAACTATACATACAGATTAAAAGTAATCAAAATTATAGGTATATTATATAATACACCGTAAATGTTTACCATTTTACGTAATTTTTTCTCAAATTTCATACATTGAAATAATTGAGTATTAATTCAAGTACAAGTATCAAACAATACGAAATGAAAGAAGTACACGCTTTATTTTTTTAAAAATGATCAATTTGTATTTTTTGCAATATGTTAATATCTATTTTATACTTAAATCTATAATATTAAAAGACATTTTGATATATTTGATACAACTTTAGTTTAGAATTATAAAATTTAAAAACTTTCTTTAGTTTCTTAAAACTTCATATTTAATCAAATTATGTCATTTTTATAAACGAATAAAGTACTAAGAGTAATGTTAAATGACTAGAAAATTTGGCCAGATAATTAAAAAATCTATAATACTTTTTCAATTTTAAAATAAATTAATATTTTTTTCCATTTTTTAATTAACAAATATTAAAGTTAAAATGATAAAAATATTCAAAAAGGTAAAACAATATAAGTAAAATGTATTTCTGGCCAAATTCTAATCATATTTTCTGGTCAAAAGGATTTTTCCAAGTATTGAATTAGCATTTATCAAAACTTATCGTCATATAGAAGATATTTTTTTGGTTATGAGTGTAGACATAAAATATTCGCGTCGAGAAAACGGAAGGTTATAGCAACAATCGATTTATTATTTCAAGTGCGAGTATTACAATCTCTATGATTCCTCTGAATTCGCCTTTTCAAATATAATTTCAAGGGATTTAAAGCTTGATCTTGAACTTGAGATTTATCTTGATCTTAATCTCTATCTTGATCTTGGATTTAAACTTGAACTTGGACTTGATCTTGCTCTTGACTTGAACTTTATCTTGATCTTGGATTTGAACTTGATCTTGATCTTGGATTTGAGCTTTATCTCGATCTTGACTTTCTAGTTGAATTCAAGGGCTTGGAGCTTGATCTTGAATTCGGTTGTCTTGATCTTGATCGTTTTTGAACTTGAACTTGACTTCTTCTTGGACTTGGACTTAGACTTGACTTGAACTTTATCTTGATCTTGATTTTCTAATTGAATTCAAAGGCTTGGAGCTTGAGCTTGAATCCGGTGGTCTTGATCTTGATTTTGATTTTCTAGTTGAATTCAAAGGCTTGGAGCTTGAGCTTGAATCCGGTGGTCTTGATTTAGATCGTTCTTGAACTTGATCTTGGACTTGAACTTGATCTTGACTTCTTCTTGGACTTGATCTTGAACACTTGAATTCTTAAATTGTTGAACTTGTAGAGAAACTTATGGCTTTTGATGCATGAGCTTTCTCTAGCTTCTTATTTAGAATTCTTGGGGTCCTCTTTTGTGAATTATGGGACCACTATTTATAGTGGATAGAAAAGTTGCGATTGAAATAGGACTCCCTTCGATCAATTAAATTTAAGTGACATGTCATATGATTTTGTGGAATCGACTTTGATTAAATTCATATTTATCTGAATTTAAATAATTAAATTAAATATATTAATTCATAATATTTATTTAAACTAATATATTTATTAGTTTAATACAATTCAAATAATTTTATAAATTTATATTTAATAAATTTTAAATAACTACGAGCATAACAAAAGTATGATGCTTTGCTACGACATTCCATACGTCTGACACAGTTATAGAATATAGTTATGAAAAAAATATTTAAAAAGTTCAATAGTTATTTTAACATTTGATTTTTGCTATTATCGATAAAGAATAATTTGAATTAGTAAATCACTCTAGGGATTACCATAAGGCAGCATTTGCTTCAAAATTTGATGTAAGAAAGAAAATTATAATAATTAATACTTTAAAAACAGTTTTGTACGGTTGAAAAGAGTTTTTATTAAACGATAAATTTTTAAAAATTACTGTATTTAAAACAAATCAGATAAGAGAATCGGTGGTTTCATTTGTCGTTTGTGGATAAGGGCCCACTTAAGTCCTCGTAAGCAAAACTGATTTTGTCTTATCTTCAGACAGTTACTAACATTCGAAAAAAAAAATGAAAAAGTTGAGTATTTATCAATATTTTTCAGTAGCCCGTTGGTGAATATTTATTACTCTCTTCGTCCATTTTTTTATTTGTGATGCATTTTTTTTAATTTGATTAATTTTTAAAGTTAAATTAATTATATTATATTAGTGTTTTTAAATAAACAAATTAGATATAAATTATATGAAAAATATTATAAATTGTAATTTTGCATATCAATTAATAAATACATCTTAAAATATTAGTCAAAGTTACTATAATTTAATTCAAAAAATAGAAACCATCATAATTAAAAGTAAACAGAAAAAATAATATTCCCTTTTTAATTTAAGTGTCTTAATTTATTTTAATTTGTCTTGCAAGAAAATGTCTCTTATATTTTTATTAAGTTATTTAATTTTGATGTGGTACGTGTCAATTTTTGGATCACATTGACAAGATTTGAAGGGTTAAACTCGTATTTGATTTAAAATTATAAGATTTAAAGTTTTATTTTATTAGTTTAAAAATAGATTTTAATTTATATTTTGTCACTTTTAATACATTAAGACAAAATAATTAATTCATGTTTTACCCTTAATATTATTTTCAAAAACCATTCGTCAAGACTTAATATTAAATAATTAATAGGTATAACATGGTAAATAATTACATCAATCATTATTTTATAATGATTATGTCAAATCCAAATATGACAAATACAAATAAATGCAAAAATTATATTTCAAATTTCATATTTTATCAAACTAAGATTATTAAATCGGAACACAAATGGTATTTAAATTGTAATTTTTGTTTAAAAAAAATGTTTATAGTGAAGTCAAAAGAATCGTTTAGATATTAATTGTGCTTGAACATCATTTTTGGCAACAAGCCATGCCCACATAAAATGTAGCAAGTATTTACTTAAATCAATGAGTATTTATTATTTTTGAGATACAATTTTTTTTGTTTATATAATTAGAGGGGAACTCTATAAAGGGAAAATTAAAGAATCATATATATTGAAACAAATTCAAGGAATAATTAATAATCTTGTCACACAAAAAACCTAACTATTATGCCATTTTTGATGAATCATTGTATAGTTCTACTATTTCATCGTTTAAAACTTTATCAAACGAATTTTGTTTATGATTGAAACAATAAATAAGGAAATACAATAAAAAAATTTATATATCTGCATGCACGGTTATAACAAATCAGATTAGCTTATCATGATTTAATAATTTAATAAAATACATGAATGCTTATATTAATTTATCTTGATTAAGTAAAGAGGGTGTAATATACATTATGTAATATAATTTGATATATATACATTGAACACTGGTAAAATTTTACTAGCCAATCAGCAAGTGTGAAATAATTTCCTCTAATTCAATTTTTATTCGAAGTCTTTAATTATAAAATCAACTTTAATAGAAATCATTTTAATTTGAAGATAAAATATAATAATACGTGAATTCTAATTTAATCAAATCGATAATCAAATTTGGAAACAAACAGACCACTATATTTTAGAAAAATTGAAAAGACTCACTAATACTGCTAACGTTCTGAGGACTATTACAAGCAAACAACAATATTAAATTTTTGGTATTGCTCCTAAATTATTGACCATTATTCGATTGAAAATTATTTGTACTTCTTAATTTTATATTAAGAAATCAAATTGTATTAACTATTAATAATATAATTGTTTTTTGTACTTTATACTAATTAATTTTGTTAAATGTCTGAAAATATTGATTGAGTATTTAGCAAGGTCCACCCAAAGAGGTCACACACTCGTACATATGCATATTTAATTCATATAAAATATTAAAATAATATAACTTAAATTTTGTGATAAAGTCACAAAAAGATCATTTATATAGTATTAGTGAGCCTAAATAAAATAGTAAATCTTAGTTTAATTTAGATTTTAAATAAAGAAGAGATAATATCTACGGTTCATAATTGAGATTTTAAATGATTTTCACTAGCATGTCTAAAATACATCATCTTTGTAATTTTTTTAAAAAATATTATTTATTCTATACTTGACAAAATTTGTATACTCATTTAAATGTCATTACCTTGGACCTTACATTTATTTTATGTATGTATGTATAGGAAGTTATTTATTTGAGATTTCTTACTTATTTTCTAAAAAATGCTATTTATTTTCTATAGCAAAATGCAAATGATCAATTATATATGTAACTAAAAAAAAAAACTTTGAAGTTCACCTATGTTTACACATGAATGAATATATAAGGAAAAAATAACAAAAATATTTAGGATAAAATTTGGAAAAAAGAAGATTTTTTCTTTATTGCTTGGAAATTAATATTTTTTTAACCAACATTATCAAATCCTACATTTAAAAAAATAATATTTGGAAGACATAAGATTTGTTACTAAATTAAATCATAGTCATTTTGTTTGACTACACATCTCTTCTTAATTGTTGTATATTTACAAAAATAAAATAATTTTTTTTATTGGAATTACCACATCTTACATTTAAATTATAATTTATGTATAATCGAAAGATAATTATTTTCAATGTTTTTTTACTAAATTCCTAAAATTATAGGATAATATATATATATAAAGATAAATCCACTTTATGATATAAGTGTAATAAAAAAAAGGTTTTGAAGTTTACCTATTTTTACACATGATTGAATAAGAAAAAAAATAAATTTATGATCGAACTTGGAAAAAGAGTAATGATTTTAACTGCTAAAAATTTAATATTTTTCCAAAAAAAATAAATCACCCAATCATTCACTATTTTTCCATAATAGGAACATATTTATCTGTGATTTCTTATCAAATCATACCATAGTTAGTTTGTTTGACTATTCGTATTTCCTGAATCTTGGACTCATATTTCACAAAGAAAGATCATTTTATGAATAATTGTAATTAATTTTTTTTTTTTGGAAATTCAACTTCCCTTTATATATGAACAATAAAAAATTAAAAAAAAATTAAAGATTAGCCTTGAAAAGAGAAGAATTTATTTTTTCCTGTCAAATTTAACATAAATATTTTTTTGATGACTTACCAAATCTTATAGTATATATTTCTTCAGTATAGAAGGGCATTTTGTTACTAAATTGTATTATGGTCATTTTCTTGACAATACGTGTTTCCTGGAGTGATGAATATTTTACAAAAGTTATTGCTTAGAACTTATATTTTTTAATTAAATTGCTGAATCTTACATTTATTTTATGTATTAGGAGGATATCTATTCAAAATTTTATGTATTGTTTAGAACGTATATTTCACAATATTTAACTTTTTTTTCCCACTTTATTCCATATGTATAATTAAAATAAAATTTTAAAGTTCAATCTTCTTTGACATGTAAATGAATAAGAAAAAAATTATATACAATTAAACGGCTAGGGTTGAAAAGATATATGTAATTCATACTTGGACAACATTTTTATCTATATAGTTAGTAATTACTTTTTAAAAAATCACTTAATATATGTTGTTTCATTGCCAATTCATACTTTTGTAATAGAATGCTACATATGTTGATCTCAAAAAAATAATACTCCTACGTTAGTAGCAACAAATTAAACTTCTTGATTTTTGTCATCATAGAAAGTTAAAAACTAAAAGACTGAATATTTTGGAAGCTAACTGAACTTGATACTATCCTTTACTTAGAGTCGGTTGGATTGATTTAAAAGTTGATAAAATTTTCTTTTAACAAAGTAAAAATAACTTAATATAAGTTTAATATAACTTAAAAAAAAGTAAAAGTAAGTCTATCTCCGCTTTGTATTTTTGATTTAAAAATAATTTAAGTTTCACTTTTTATTATTTTTTTACTTAAAAACTATTTTTAAGTCAATTCAAATGGACTCTTAGGGTGTGTTTGGTATGAAGGAAAATGTTTTTCATGGAAATGTTTTCCTAAAAACAAGTAGATATTTAACTTATTTTTTCATGTTTGGTTGGTGAGTAGAAAATATTTTTCGAAAAATATTTTTGTGTTCGATTTTTGAATGAAAAATATTTTTGAGAAATATCTTTTATTTTTTACTAGAGTAGAAAATAATTTTTGAAGTTAAATTTTTTTAAAAAGACAAACTTAAAAAAAATTTGTGAGGGGGGGGAGGGGTTCAAGGGTATGGGTGAAAAAAATAAAATTTGAAGTTGATTTTTTTATTAAAAAATAATAACTTTTGTGGGGTGGGGGTGGTTTGAATTGGTGG
>NC_028642.1:57115046-57141244 GCF_001406875.1 Solanum pennellii
TGGGGGGCTGGTAGGGTAGGGTGGGTAGGGGGGAGACTGGAAGAGAGTTTTGGAAAATGTTTTCCTTAAGTTTTAGAGGGAAGTCAGTTTCCTTAAATTTGAGAAAAATGAGTTGATTTGAAAAACATTTGACCCAGCCAAACATGAGAAAATTTAAAAACATTTCCATCATACCAAACACACCCTTAGACACCTCAATTAAAATTTATACTATTTAAGCAGACTGGTATTTCATTTATTTATTTTTATGAGAAGGGGAATCCGCCGCCATGAGAAATAAACCTCACTAGGAAAGTCCGGTGCAGACGAGGTCGATCCAGAAGGAAAATCTGTTGCTTTAAATGGGCAAGAGACTTCGAAGTTGAGATCTACAACATGGAAGTCTCAAGCCCAAATCACTCAACAACTTCGAAAGGTATACTTATTCGGCTATGTCATTCTTCTTCTTCCGTTTGTTCACCTTCTCTCGTTGATTCATTATATTCAAATTGTTATATTATTTTGTTATAAATTTGATTACTATTTTTTCATTTTTATTTGTTGTGTTTTTGTAATTTTAATGTTCATTGTTGTAGATTATTTTGAACTGTATTTTTCTTAGCCAAGAATATATCAGAATTAATTTCGATATTCTTGAGGTAGGGTTCATAATACTTTTAAAAATTTAATTTATTTTATTGATTTTTTTCTTTTATAACGCGTCTCATTTAATTTATCATTTTGACGAGTCACTGACAAGTGTACTACACACTCTTTGCACATCTATTCGCGTCAACAAAAGACGTTAAAATGACATAACCATATCCTAATACATGTTTCAATATTATAACTATTTTTTCATTCTTATTTGTTGTGTTTTTGATGTTTATTATTATAGATTATCTTGAAACGTTTTTTTTAGCCGAGAATATATCTGAAATAATTTTGATATTTTTGAGGTAGGGTTCATGATACTTTTAATTTTTTTTTTTATTTTTTCTTCTTTTGTAAGACGTCATTATTTAAATTGTCATTTTGACGTGTCACTGCCAAGTGTGCTACACACTCTTTGCACGTTTATTCACGTCAACGAAAAACGTTAAAATCATGACATAATCTGATCCTAATACATGTTTCAATCTTATAACTATTTTTTCATTATAATTTGGTCGAGTTGATCAAAAGTGGTAACATCACACAATTTTATTCTGTTATAGGAGTTTAAATGGTAAAAATCCTAGTAGATGCGTTAAGTGAAAAATATTGTCAACTTTAAGTGTTTTCAAATCGGTTCAACCAACATAAATTTCTAAGGGATCATTTGGTACAGTGAATGAGATATAGAGTTATTCCACCATTTATATGAAATAGTTTATCTCATCACTACAATTATAAAATAGTTTATCTCATCACTACAATACAAATAATAAGATAAGTAATTTTGGAACTTAATCAAATATGGAAGAAAATCTTCTACCAAGATGGTCATTTCACTTTTTTTGAGATTTTAATTTCTTTAAATATGTATGACCATCAAAAATTGAAAGTCAACTTCGAATTAAATTTTAAAATTTCAATATTTTGAAAAGTAATAAAAATATGTTTTCATTCCAAATATCTCACTATAAAATAAATAAAAACTCCAATTTATAATTCATTGACAAACACAACTTGTCATTTATAACTTTTTTTCTTTTTAAAATTTTCATAAGTAATAAAAATAACCAAAAAGGACATTTATACATTTTCCCACAAAATTATTATTATTATTAATTATTTATTGGTTTATTATTATCTCTACTCTATTCCTAACAATCCTTTGTCCTTGTGATAAATGAAACAAAAAAGGAATTTACTGGGTGTAGTTGAAAATAATTAACGTTTTAATTGAGGACCTGAGGGTAAATATTCCCCTTATTTCCCCTATATAAGAGAGTGTCTTCCCCACTTCTTCCGCTGTCACTTTTTCATTATACTCAAATTCAACTTCTCTTCTTCTCATTACTCTTTTTCTCTCTCTCGTTAACAATGTCGGAACGTGGACGAGGACGTCGCGGTGGTTCTCCTTATGGTGGTGGCAGAGGCGGTGGACGAACACCTCCTTATGGTGGCGGCAGAGGCGATGGTCGAACACCTCCATATGGTGGCGGCAGAGGCGGTGGTCGAACATCTCCTTCCGATGGTCGTGGCAGAGGATATCAGTCTCCCGGTGGTCGTGGTCGAGGAACTTATTCCAGTGGTGGATCACCGAGTTACAATGCTCCTCCGATGTATCATCATCAACAACAGTCAATGGAGGTTTCATCGATGACTCGGGAGGTTGAACAGAAGCTTTCGCTTCAACCTTCCACATCTGCAAATCCTCCTGCTAGGCCTCAGCCCGCGCAACAGTCGTCACCGCCTGTACAGCCTCCTGTTGCTACCATCCCCGCACATCTAGCGGGACCGTCGACTTCGACGCAGCCGCCAAGGCCACCACCGGTATCATCTAAAAGCATTCGGCCTCCTCCTAGACCGGATTACGGAAAGCTCGGGCGTAAGTGCGTAGTGAGGGCGAATCACTTTCTCGTTCAGGTTGCTGATCGAGATGTACATCACTATGATGTAAGTAAAGACCATTTGATGTATTACTTGATTTTTTAATTTTTTTTTGTTGTGTGTTCTCCCTCTATCATATACGCATTTGGCGTGTTGTATAGGCGCCTCTGTCATTCTTACTCTCTCTCTGTAAGTGCTTATACATATCCTTGTATATGTAATATGTATATGTATATACAGTACATCTGAATTATCTGTATATACATATATTTGTATATATACATGTCTTTTTCTTTTACATGTATACACATAATATACCGGAATTATCTGTTTATATGTAACACATACTTATATACGAATAGGTGTAATGTTTATTTTAGTACTACTACTCAAAATAAATGAATTTTTGGCACAGTTTTACAATCCAGAAATGTACGAATATTTTGTATAAATATTATTCTTCTCTTTAATGGATTTATTCAACAATATGTAGTTTTAAGAAATGTAATATAACACATTACCCTCCATTTTTTTTTAAAAAAAATTCTATCCTATCTGGAAGTTAAAATTTTAATTTGGTTATAACAATGCTGTTTTTCTTTTTAAAATTAATATCAATATTTTATTTGTGATGTGTGTAATGATGGACCATAGCTATAGTTGTTACAGTAATGGTTAAGTTTGTGGTTTATTAATTTTTAATCTTCAGGTTACAATCAGTCCTGAGGTTCTGTCAAAGAAAGTGTGCCGACTGATAATCCAACAGCTGGTTAATAACTATAGACTTTCACACTTGGGTGGAAGGGGTTTAGCATATGATGGTCGAAAGAGTGCTTACACTGCTGGTGCGCTCCCATTCACCTCCAAGGAATTTGTTATCATTTTTGCTGATGATAATGGTGGACCAAGGTAAATTTGCATATTTCCAAGCACAACAATTCGTATTTTTGTAATTTGCGGATAATTTCAGTTTCAAGCTCATTAGAATTCAAAAGCTTGAGTGGAGTATTTATTTATTTATTTTTGTATGAACTTTGTTGCATTGTTTAATTTTTTCAGGAGGGAAAAGGAGTTTAAGGTCTCCATTAAGTTTGCCGCCAAAGCTGATATTCACCATTTGAAACAGTTCTTGCAAAGTAGGCAGTCAGATGTCCCGCAAGAAACAATTCAAGCTTTGGATGTGGTGCTGCGGACAAACCCATCAGCAAAGTATGTTCCTCTCTGTTCATCTTTTTTTTTTTTCCATCAGAATGATAATTTAGACACCTCATACTCTTACAACTGCAGATATGAAGTAGTGGGAAGGTCGCTTTTCCACCATACGTTTGCAGGTGACGCTGGCTTGCTTTCTGGTGGGTTGGAATACTGGAGAGGGTATTATCAGAGTCTTCGACCAACTCAGATGGGCCTTGCTCTCAATATTGGTATGAACATGCAAGGAAGTCCTGGATGGGAATTTTACATTTGTGTTTGGTGTCTTTTTATTTATTTTTTTAACTTCTTTGAGATTAATTGGATTACGTTCGCTTACATGTTTCTTTTCCTGCTACTGTGCCTGCAGATATGTCAGCCAGAGCATTCTATGAGTCCGTTTTTGTTTCTGATTACGTTTTGCGGCACCTGAATCTCAGGGATCATCCTCAGGTGTCGCTGTCTGATCAGGACCATTCAAAGGTACTTGAAAAGTGCTTATTCGTAGTCTGTTGGCTATGCTCTGATTATGGTTTGCCACAATATGAAGCCCCTGAAATATGTTGGTAAAAGAATTGAAGATTTGTTGGATGATAGTGTTTGTAAATGTCCTTTGCTCAATATGCAAATGCCTTTTTGGATGTTTATTCTACTTATCTGGAAAATGTTTTAAATGTTCATTCTTTTCACTTTTTTTTTTCAGGTTAGAAAGGTTTTAAAAGGTGTTAAGGTAGAAGCGACTCATCAAGGTAGACGCTACAGGATCACAGGGTTGACTCCTAAATCATCGTCGCAAATGATGTATGTTACTAGTTTGGAGCTTTGACTTATATGAGACCGGCTTCATAATTTTGTTTTTGATGTTGTACTGGTTATTTTATGGGTATGCAGTTAGTTGACACTTTTAACATTACAAAGCTTAAAGCACAGAAACATTATCATCAACCTAACGTATTATCATAAACTCATCTGTGTGTGTTTTTGTAATGCATTCTTTTAATTTTATTTTTATAGGATTAGATTGAAATGAATTTTTTTATATGGTTGTTGCCTCATTAATTAGTTTCATTTTTCTCGAGATTGTTGTTACAATTATATTCTTGTCTAACTTTACGTTCTCCATGGAATGTCTAATTATTTTTGACAATCTAATCATAATTAAGGTTTCCTGTTGATGGCACTGACGGAATGATATCGGTGGATCAATACTTCAACAAGAAGTACAACATTGTACTAGCGTATACTAAGTTGCCTGCGATTCAGTGTGGCAACAGTGCAAAGCCTGTATATCTGCCTATGGAGGTGACTTACTCTTAATTCCCTTCTATTTTTGTTTTCCACCTTTTCTATTGCTGTTATCTTTCTGCATGTACTTGTTTTCTCTTTTGGTATATTTCAGATTTGCAAAATTGTTCCTGGACAAAGATACACAAAAATGCTAAATGGCAGGCAGGTCACAGAGATGCTGAGGGCAACCTGTCAGAGACCAAAAGAAAGGCAAAATGGCATTCAGAATGTAAGTAAACGTCAGATCTATAAATCATGAAAATGGTTCTTGTCGAAATTAGTTGCAAATGCTTTTTACATCTTGTTTTTGATTGGATGATTCTTTTGTAATGTAGATTGTGAAGGTCAACAAGTATGCTGACGACGATTTGGTGCATGAATTTGGTATTGGAGTTGATGCACGCCTCACCACCATTGAAGCACGGGTTCTTAATCCTCCAACGGTAACTCCTTTGACTATGCTTTGTTTGATGCGTTCATTAGGATCTTCAGTTTTATGTGAGCTATCTGTGTAATTATTGATCTTGCAGCTAAGGTTTCATGCGTCTGGGAAAGAATCACGAGTGGATCCCAGGGTTGGTCAATGGAATATGATTGATAAGGTATTTCAATATTCACTTGTACAGTTTTAGTAATTCTGGATTCATGTGAGACGTTGGTACCTAAAAATGATTACTTATTCCTGATATTGTTCTTATTATTTTCAAGTCAATGAAATTGTTTTTGTTATTTCCTAAATTCACTTAATGGATTTCGAAGGTGTCTATTTTCCAGTGTCATTGAGAACTTAAATTGTCAGATGCATCTCTCTCCTTTTTTGTCAAAAGCTGTCATATTGAATGGTCAAACGATCCTGAACTTTTTAATCAGTGACATTATTCATTGCCAGTTTAGGTGGTTTAATCAAACTTTCTTTTATTATTAGAAAATGATTAATCCGGCGCATGTATACTATTGGACGTGTGTTAGCTTCTCCCAACAGATCCCACCAGAGAGGCTCGTCGATGGCCTGCTCCGTATGTGCATTAGTAAAGGGATGGTAAGCATATATTTTACTTTGCTTAATTGTGCAGTTGCACGTGCATGCTCTGTCTTGATATGTTTGGTTTTAGACCTTCGCTGCATCATTGGTGCCGTTCCGCCAAGCTCGTCCTGATCATATTGAGACGACTCTTCGTGATATCCATAGAGAATCTATGCAAGCGATAGATAAGTTGGGGGAGGATCTGAAAATAAAACATCTCCAGCTGTTACTTGTTATTCTTCCTGACGGTACTGGACAATATGGTGAGTGATAGAGACTGTTGATTTGCTGACTGCCTAAAGGAAGAACATAAAACCACAAAAATGACGTAGGTAGTTGAATGCTGCTGATTTAATTTGGATGATGTCTTCTTTTTTTCAGGAAGGATCAAGCGTCTGTGTGAAATAGATTTGGGAATTGTTTCCCAATGTTGCCACCCAAAGAATTTACGACCCCCATCTATTGCATTTCTTGAAAACCTCTCTCTAAAGATAAATGTCAAGGTTTGTCAGTTTAGTATTGCAAAGCTGTTAAAAGAGTTCCCATAAAGAGTTTCTGTCATACTTTTTTTTTGGTCTGCTCTTTTACTTCAGGTGGGTGGAAGAAACTCTGTTTTGGAGATGGCAGTTAGTAAGAAAATGCCTTTCCTCACCGATAAGACCACAATTGTCTTCGGTGCTGATGTGACACATCCGCAACCGGGAGAAGATTCTAGTCCCTCTATAGCAGCTGTATACTGAATATGATACTTCTCTCCTCTTACTTTGAAATTTCCTATTGAGAGCTAAAAGGCTCTTCCATGCTCAACTAAAATGAACTGGTGTGTTCTCCTTTGCAGGTGGTTGCATCAATGGATTGGCCTGAAGTTGCTAAATATAGGGGTATTGTTTCTGCACAGCCCCATAGGCAAGAGATCATTACGGACTTGTACACGGAGAAGGAAGATTCTAAAAGGGGTGTTGTTCGCGGTGGAATGATAATGTAGAAGTCCTTAACTTTGTTCCATGCTTTGTACCTTAAATACCCAAGTTTTTCTCGTTATACAAATTCATTCTTTTTTCAGGGACCTGCTGAAAGCGTTTTATGCCGCGACAAAAATTAAGCCTGAGAGAATAATCTTCTATAGGTCAGTTTTTGTTTTAGTTAGTCATGCACTAATTTTGTGCACCTTTTTTCCATATTATCCAATTAACCCACTGTAAAATGACAGAGATGGAGTCAGCGAAGGACAATTCAATCAGGTTTTATTGGAAGAAATGGATGCGATCCGCAAGGTATACAATCCCGTCTGTTGTTCAGTACAAGGCCTTAGTGCTTTCTGTGATATTATTTGCAGGATGATGTTTCTTTTATCTTCTTACTTTTTTGTGACCTGATGTTGTACTGTTAATGGAATACAAATGTGAGGTGGGTTCCAATTTGGCCTTTGTTACAAGCCCTAACAAACCTTTCTTTAGGCATGTGTTGCCCTGCAAAGTGATTATATGCCACGAGTTACCTTTGTGGTAGTGCAGAAGCGACATCATACACGTCTATTCCCTTCCAATCATGATGATCGTACCTTGACAGACAGGAGTGGAAACATTTTGCCAGGTTTCAGTTTTTCTCTTTTGTAAATATCCTGATAGAAGCATTCAAAAGCATATTTTGTATGCATGACAACATTGATGAACAGTAAATAATGGCTGCTATTACTTTTGCAAAATAGGTACTGTGGTAGACACCAACATATGCCACCCAACTGAGTTTGATTTTTACTTATGTAGCCACGCTGGGATCAAGGTAATTTTGTTAAATTAGTTCATTTATTAATGGTTGTACGATCCTTAATGATCTTTCTTGTTTGTTGTTCATTAGGGTACCAGTCGTCCTGCGCATTACCATGTACTGTATGATGAGAACAATTTCACCGCAGATGGCATTCAGAATGTAACGAACTACCTGTGCTACACGTAAAGTCTCTTGAACTTTATTTACTTGGAATTAGTATATCTTTTTATTATTTCAAATCATATAATCATCATCTTTTTTTCATCTCACAGGTACGTTAGGTGTACACGATCAGTTTCCTTAGGTTAGTTTTCGCCTACTTGGTGGTTTTAAAAATTTGTCTGTTTTACAGTCACTGAATTATTTGCACAACTTATTATGGCGTTATTTACACAGTACCACCTGCCTACTATGCACATCTAGCTGCCTTTCGTGCACGCTATTACATGGAGAATGACGTGGATGTAAGATCTGCTAATGAAGGTGGTGAGGGAGGAGCAGCAGCACATTTCAGGCAACTTCCTAAGATTCATGAAAATGTGTCGGAGGTTATGTTTTACTGCTGAAGAAGTATTCAGTAGAAATCTTCTTTTATGTTAAACTATTTATTTTTTAAGTTGGTCTGTGGGTTTTACAGATCATGGTTATGCTTTTTGCAACTGCATGTTGTGTGACGAAGTTATGGTCACAACAGACAGTAAATGTTCAATTATATTTTACTCTGTTCCTTTTTCGTACATTCAGTATTTTATGTTATTTTACTCAAACGTCCATCCACTTCACTATTATTTGCTGGACTCTTTGATACAGAATTGCGACAATACTTTTATGCAATTGACCATTTATAAATTTCCTTTCCTAGTGTACAAATACATTTACTATTTTGTTTACTTATTTCTTATTCGTCCAATGACTTCTTTTAGTATTACTGTTGGCTTGTCTTCTACTGTGTCCCTAAAACTTGTCAGCATCTTTTTGTGTGATGCAACTTTCGACTATAAAACTTCCTTTCCTAAGCAAATTCGAAGTTATGATCCTCTTTCTATTGAGTATTAGTATTGAACTGACAGGATACATGCTACCTACCTAATTAGCCTCCGTAGCAAAGAGTATACTTAATTTCGTTCATTGTTCAATTATTAGCACAGCAGATTTTGTAAATCTCTATTGACTCGACTTCTTACTGTCAATCATCTTAGTGATGACACTTTCAAATGCGCAAAGCTTCCTTCACTAACTTAATAGCACAATAAATGTCAAAAAATCCACAAAAAGAGAGAGGAACATTTATTGGCCAAGCAATAATACGTCGTGCACCAGTCATTTTCCACACACACACAATAAACACTAGTAGAGGAAATTCGGGAAAACCACATTTATTCCCACACCCTACTATTTTTAAAAATTAAGCAGGGAAAAGAACTCATCAATGCATATGTTACAAATGACTAAGCCTACAACTCATAGAACAAGAAGCTGCAAGTGTCTAAATCGCACAGGCTCATCATATATGCACACACAACGCACAACTATGTTACAGAAACAAAATTAGCAGATATTAACCTGCAGCTGTGGTACACAAAATACAACGCATCCGCAGAGCACCTGAAGTGGCATCCTCTTCCTCTTCCTCTTCCTCATCCTCATAGTCATCGTTAACACCATAAGGATATTCATCATATGAGGCAGTCCTCTGGGCAATGACTCCTGCCTCTTTTTTGCCACCAACAGAAATGGAGGACTCCATAAGACATGTTGTATGATACGCATGACAACAAAAGAATGCAATGATTGATACATTCAGTATAGAAAATGGATCAAAGCATATGCAACATCTTCCACCTCCCCTGGTTTTAGATTTGACCTCCACAGATTTCATGCTCATTGTTCTCTCTCCCAGATGTGAAACACTCTTCTCACCTCGTCGGGAAGATACATCATCTACTTCATCACTCAAGCAAACACCACGCTTGGCTTCTTTGTAATATTTAACCAACAAATTCATGCAATCAGCCTGTAAATAAAAACTCAAATTGTCAAAGAACTCTACTGTACAACTCTGTATATAATGAAAATGTTCCATAAGAAACCACCGAATATAGGTGTAAACAAGATAATGTACCTTAAGAATATCATTGCACCCATGTCTAAGAGAGGTCTCTGTCCTGTAGTCTGTCACAATCTTGACCAGACGATCCCTCAGACTGCACATGCGAGCAATGTTGCAATTACATTTAGGTACTTATACATGAAGTCTAGTTCAACAAATAGCATGCGTAATTACAGAATATCCTAGCCCTGTGCAACTCATTTTTGTCATACAAGTACAAAAAATATATTGCATACAATTCTATAGTAAGCAACTGCAAATTTGCAGATTAGAACAGAATAGCAAGATTTCTGGACTAACTTACCGAGGTATCTCCAGGTCATTGGGCAACATATTGACAATGTAAAGGGGATCAAGATTCCCTACAGTGTGCTCTAACAATACACCAACCTGAAAAAAATAAGGTGAAGCATGGAAAAGGAAACCCAATCAAAAATATAAAAGAGAAGAATCTGTTTTATCTCGCTTTGCAAGTTAATGGGAGAATAGGTAAATGATGATTTACCATTTCAGGCTTATGAAAACTTTGCTTTATCAGTTCCTCCCAGAGTTCATCATCTTGTTGCATGCTTACAAATTCTATCGCCTGCATGTATTTAGTTATGGGGCAAGTCTCATCACCAAATTTGAAAGCAAGATGAAACTCATAAAATTAGGTTCAAGTACCTCTTCTATATCTCCTAACCTATTAATGATAACAGCAAGCGCTTGCTTCACATTCCCCATTCTTCCAAGGATGAAAACTTGCTCTTTCAGTAGATCTTTCTTCACACAGATTTCATAAGCCTGACAATTTTTTTCTGTATCAAGGTGTGAATGTGTGTATAAATAAAATAAGAAAGATCAACCAAACACAGGTTGAGATTGTCAGCCATTCATCTTCACAAACCTTTTCCAATGTATAGTGCTGGCTGCTTCTAAGAAAGGTAAGCAGCATCTTAGGATCATAGTCAGCATACAGCTCAACCTGTGGGAGTCATACAAAAACTATCAAATAATAGAAAATATAGGAAAGACCAAAAGGAATTTCAACGTAAAAAAAATGGAGTCCACACCAAGATTAGATGCATATAAATTAGAACATACGTGAATAAAAAAGCAAGGGAAGACGCAGTAAAGAACACGTGTTGTCTTTCCCAGCATCATGTTTTCTTAAAATTTACAGTTAAATGTTCTCTCTCTTATAAGCTCATATAGGACAGCTGATTTGTTTTAGCCTCATTGGTTATAGTCTTACAGATACTTAAGTCAACCAAAAGATCAGAAAATCAAATTGTTGGAACGTTGACGTAAAATGTGGTTGGATCTTATCTTTTGTGGTATGGGATGAGGATGCAAAACCAGACATAAAATATGGAAAACTGGTAGATAATTGTTTTCATTATTAAACTATTAATGTCAGTAGGTAAACATAACACAGCTTCTGTTTGAGCTACTTAAGGCTTGTACAAATATTGATAAAGAAGCCACCTGGAAGAATGATATCTAAACTAGCAGTTACATTTTTATTGATTGAATCAATCCAAATAGCTATATTACCATATCTGGGATGATTAAACAATTTAAGTTTGCAATGGTGAGGTTCCTGGATAATGTTTTGTTAAGTTATTCTAAGCTACAGTATTAAAATTTAAGAGAACAAATATGTCAAGTAGTATTTATCGAATATGCCCACCTAAAATTTATTACAAAGACACCATCTCTAACGTCAGGTAACATTAAAGCAAAAAAGAGTACCAACTAGAACAAGAAAATACATATTCTCGCTTGTGGAAGACATCTCATCGAATCAGACAATTTTACCTCGAGACCTATTCAGGTTTCGAGTCAATACTTCTAAAGTCAATTTATACAAACCTGCATGTCATGGTAATCCTTTCCAGCATGGAGATTCACTTCAAATAGTGAATGAAGATAGAGATGCAAAAAGTATCGGTAATCACACTTATCCCTTGCAGCAATAAGCTGTGATACCACTTCAGATGGCGGTATTAAGTCGCGCTGCTGGATTAATAACAGTACCGCACGCTTGCAGTCGATCATCATTAATTGGAGTACCTATAAATCCATGTCAAGGGAATTAAGACTGATAAATTGAGGAATTAGAGCTAAATTTACCAAATGAGACCAAATATACCAAAAAAAAGGGGGCTTATTTTTTCTACAAAATAGTGAAATGGTAACTGTCCTACTTCTGAAGAAGATAGTTAATAACGGAAAAAGAATTAGACTTTGCACTCCAAATAAATTCGAGTTGAGCTGAATTCCATCACTCTCAAAGCATGAAATGTGTTAATAACTTCAGCCAGTCCAGCATAAAACCTTACCTTTTCATGAACAGCATCATGCAAATTATGCTTTTCGATGAAGTCAAATAGATCCGGTTTCATAAGCTGAAAACATCATGAAATAAAAATAAAATCAAAGTCAAAACACAGAACCACACCCCGCTTTAGAGTGATGCACTTTAGTACATCATGATGATTGTTATAAGTGGAAGTGGAACTTACATCAGCATAAAGAGCAAAAGCTTTATCGTGTTGTCCATCAATTACATATAACTCAGCTAGCGCCTACATGGTATAACTAGCACATTGAGTGGATATTAAAAAAACATTTTGCATATAAATCATAGACAGGAACCACTACACACTTACCTCTTTGAGTGGATCAGTCATAGATGAGGTATTAATCTGAGGTTCAATAGCGGAGAAAACAGGCGTTGTTGAATAAATGCGAGGTGGCCAAGATTTGACCGTCGATAACAGATCCTTGTGGAAATATGGATTTGTCGCCAAAGCAACAAGAGCTACCTAAACCACAACAGATACTTTACCAGTTGAGTTTCTTTAGCTGCAAAAGAGAAGTCATACCAAGAAGTGAAATAACAGCCACCACAGTAATATACAGACCTCATAAGCCGTATCACGTAATCTTGGGTTTTCAGTTGGGATATATGGAACCAAAACTGGAAGCTGCCGGAGATGTGCAAAGTGGAAAACCCATCTAGAACAATATCCAAATAAAATTACCAAAATTATACTTCCTAAAGATTGTGATTTTAACTACATTCTATACCTTTCCCACGCGGAAGCTGATCCTCGCAACAACTTTGGACACAAAGATGCCGCTTCAGCATATTTTCTTTCAACAATCAAATAATCAAGGTATCTTGAACCAACCTGATTGAGAGAGAAATGAACCACAATGAGATCTTTAATTCATTATGCAAAATTTTGATCACATACAAAATGAAAATGGGAAGATAAAAATTTTTCTTGACATAGCAATAATATATAGATATTGAACATGACGACCAGTCAATCCAATTGGGATGACCTGGACCTGATATGTCACTTGGAAAGTGTAACATGAAGCTCATAGTGTAGTCAATACCCCCAAACAAAACGGAATTGATCTATGGTCGATTTTGTAACAAATCAAATAAAGAGAAATTTCTAATTGTACCTTGTAAGAAAAAAAGCTTTCTATTTTTTGGAAAGAACCACTTCCTTTCTTTTCGTGCCAAAATTGAGCAACTTCCTAAATGAATCCTCCTTAAGCATGATTAATCTCCATTAAATACCCAATGGTGAAATTCAGAGCAAACCCAATGACTGTCCAATCAACCACTCTGTTAAGAGTTATGGGTAGTTAATAATTTCTAATGTGTATATTGGGTATAACCACTGAACAGTTCTTCCCTTTGATATCAAATTATGATTACCAAAAGTGTTTTTCTTAATCTTTCTAATACTGAATTAATAGGAGAAGATATTGGAGAGCTGGGAATCCCAACCCATTCCGATCAATACTCGACTTGATTAAGTGCACATAAGTAGACTGCTATTTTCCGAATCAAATTAACCATCTTATAAAAAAGCATGCAAGCAAAAAAAAGAGATCCCTTCCCTTGAAGCATCCCAATCCTTCTATACATACATACAAGCGAAGAAGCAGCTAGGAGCTATATAAAGCATTATACCAGGAAATTAACCTTACATTCAGTTGAACTTATATTTACATTAGACCATTGAGGATTAGAAACCAAATTCACATTGAATACCTCATCAAGTAGTTCACTCTGACCCTGATTGGCTTCAACCGCTTCTAAAGCTTTCTCATGCCATCCATGCTGGAGAAGCCAATTAATGTGATCCTCTGCATCCCTAACAACCAATCTCAGAATATAAGCACATATAAAAATGACAACATTTGCCAGCCTGCATACCTATATTTGGAAGGGGGAGGGGGTTTCCATTTTTTTGAATAGAAGAGTTGTTACAGATTTGACATCCATCTACAGAAAGAGGTAAAAAACAAAAAATTTCTAGTAGCACATTCAAAGTAAGTAATGAACATGATTTCATTCTCAGCTCTTGTTCGAATTAGAAGCCCTGAACAAATTGGCTTAGCAAGGATGTGGAGCTTGGATGCAAATTAATCAAACTAGAATCTTACATCTGCCTTTGATCTTAGAAAATAATCTATTTTCCTGTAGGGTTTTCTATTGGTGACTTTCTTTGGGAAGGGTATCATATTTTTGGAGGAACTACATAATCGAGCAGGGAGTTAATTATTCATGCCAAAGTGGAAGTCTGGGAAAAGAGAAATTGGATTGTCTATAACAAAATGACTATCTTTTGTGAAGACTGCAACTCAACTTATAAGTGACTAAATTAAAGTATGCACTTTAAAAGAATAATTGGATACAAGAACTGAAGTAATGCAAGTTAGGCAGTCCGGATAGTCAAAATTTATTTTCTGTTAAGGCGAAACAGCGCTCTTAAGGATATATCTGACTTAGCTAAGGAATGTCTTTATTTATTGGACATTGAAAACAATAGGTGTGTACAGATGGTCAGAAGTTCCTTTTACAAATCATTGCATGTTAGTTGACTGAGGAAATGTTGTCCCCCCTTTTCCATACTTTATACATTTACTTTATTACTAATAAATAATCTATTTTATTCAAGAAAATGAAGGATATGCAACGGGTAAAATTCCCCTAAGAAAATACCACTTTATCTTAATGAAAATAAAACATAACAATCATATATGTGACAAAAACTTCAAAACCATATGAAAAAAACAAAAAGAGCTAACGCACCGTGGTTTTGCAATAACCACATCCTTGGGGGACACAATATAGTATAAAGGTTCATCACCAGCAGCCCACTGCCCTCCTGCATAGCTACTACCTATAATCATTTGAACATGTTACCTTATCCCATAAAAACTCTCATTGCAAGCCCATGTGAAAAGAAGACAAAATTGAGAAATAGCTACAGTCAAGCAAACAGTACCAGAGAATGGAGCATGAGCCAACGAATAGTCTTTGGCCTTGTAGTGCTCAAAGCCATGTACAGGAAGAGCGTCCGTCGCGAGCTCATCATTATTCCATGTCACAACACGCACTTCTGGCCTTTGGGCATTTCCCTGTCAGATATTCAAAAAGTCCAGCAACTATTACTTTAGAAACTTGATCACGAAATAGGGATGTTCTAGCATCTAGTGTGCAAGACTTGAAGTTCAGAAGAATTCCCTCAACTCTTCAAGAAAAACACAAATACAAGTGAAGGAACAGAATGTCATATAGTCCACTCATTCACATATGGTTTCATGTGTTAGAACACTGCAGACATGATTATTAAGATGGCTAAGGTTTACAAGGTTAGGGTAGTTGACTGCACTTTCCTCTATTTTTTTATTATTTACATTTTGACACATTAGCCCTTCTCAACTTCTAATATACTCGTAAGTCCTAACAATCTATATATTAAAGTGAAACCCAGAAAGTTTTTCATCCAAATAAGCAAAAAGTGTACACATAACCCATTTTCGTTTTGAGAAGCAAGAATTGTTACCAAACTGAGCTGCATGTGGACTAGATTATCCTTCTCACTAAGGAGACTCTTCTTCAATGCAGATGCTCCCAGTCCAACCCTTCCACCAGAAAACTTCACCCACTTTGACCCCTATCCACTTAATCCAGTCGCTTTTCACTTTTAATTTTTGGTTTTGAAAGTTAAGAGTTAAATTGCTAAAAATGTCTTCTTATGAAAATAAGGTTGGAGTTAAAATTTTCGAATTGAAAAATGAATTCCAAATGCTCAATTTGTGAATCCTGAATTTAACCATAAAAAAAGATGCCAAAGAAAATTATGAATTGCTTATCACATTCTGTTCCTCAAGCCTTTAGCCTAGTCAACAACAGTACTTGCAGTTGAAAAGCTCAATGAAGGTAAGTACAGGTACACACTTTCATCACTATTTCAATTACATTACATGTTGAGCATATGAGAGCATTTCACCAAACATTAAGTAGAGCAAGCAATAAGATTGTTCATACAGGAAAAGGGCCAAGTACAATGTAATTTGATCTGGGAGTCATGTTCAGGGTCAAAAAGCAGAATATGAAACAATTACCTGCCTGGAAGGAATAGTGCTGCTGAAGTCTTTCTCTCCATCTTCTTCACCCGGAATATAAGCTAGAATAACCAAAGAATCACCAAAGGGAGCAATTCCTGAAATGAAATAGCTGGTTTGAAAAGATGCCACTATATCCACCTGATTCAGACTAGACATAGACATATGCTTGTACGTCCCATTCGCGCCTTTGCTTTGAGTCGTTCTTATCAATGCGATTTTCACGGATGTTCCCCAACCAATGACCAAAAGACTGTCATCCTGAATGTCATTGTAAAACAAGAGAATAGCCAGAATAATCAAAAGTAAGACACATGATAACTGAGGTCCAAAGAGTACAGCTACGTTCTTTATTATTCAAAAAAGAAAGCTTAAGAGTACCACTATAATCTTATCAATAAATTGCATTTTCCCATATCTTGACCTCTTCTAAGTAAGAAATATGTACTCCCTCCGTTTCAAAAATGATGGCCTAGTTTGACTTGGAACGGAGTTTAAGAAAAGAAAGAAGACTTTTTAATCTTGTGGTTCTAAATTAAAGTTATGTCAAATGTACCAAAATGCCCTTTATTCTTGTGGTCTTAAACATGCCACGTGGAAAGTTAAAGTTCAAATGTTGCCAAAAAAGGAAAGGGGTCATTCTTTTTGAAACGGACTAAAAATGAGATAGGGACATTCTTTTTTAAACGGAGGGAGTATAACTCAAATATGAGTAAAATCCATAAATATGGTTGGTGATCATAAGCTGCATGAGAGTTATAACGCCAACCTGCCAAACAATATGGGGGAGCAGCAGCTCAGGGCGTGGAATCCCACGACGTCTTTCAATGAATGTTATACGCTGATCATTGGAAGCATCATAGACTTTAACTCCTGTATCATTCGCCCAGGCGACGAGGCTAGTTCTCCACTTCACAGCATGAATTGGACCTTCACCAGAGTGCAAAACCTGTCAAATAGAAGTACACTAGGAATGATCAGAAGACTCCCCAGGTATTGTCATTTTTTCAATATAGAAAGTGCAGGTAAATTATTACCACAAAAAAAGTATACAACAAACCTGGTCACGATAGCCCAGCCACTTCTTAACATTTAAATACAATTGACCTGCCAAACCACCAGTAACAAATCTTCTGGAAGATGTTCTTGCATAGTCTGGGTCTAGAGCAATGGCCTTCATTGGTCGGTGATACTCAAATTTCATCCTCTCATCAGTAAAAAGACTATTTATTACAACAGAGCCATCATCAGAGCAGCTACCAACGTATTCTCCGTCTGTGTCAAAGCAAAGGTCATTGACAGCAGCAGTGTGAGCAGCAAACTCCTTAACCTGTAGTAATTGAAGTTGCAAAACATACAAACAAAAACAAGTGAATTCTTGATTTCGGAAATTTTAAATCAAAGAAAAGGATGCTCATTTTATACATAGATAAATAAAGAACATTCTTAGATGTCTTCTGAATAAACCTACAAGATGATGCTTTTAGAAGCTGTATTACCTATTTGTTTTATGATTTAATATCACGCTAGGCTGAGCAAAAAAATTTCTTTGAAAGTCAGGAAAATCATTAACATATTTTATTTTTTTGAGAAAGGTAACGTAAATCATTAACATATTTAACAGAATA
This sequence comes from Solanum pennellii, assembly GCF_001406875.1. Classification (NCBI taxonomy): domain Eukaryota; kingdom Viridiplantae; phylum Streptophyta; class Magnoliopsida; order Solanales; family Solanaceae; genus Solanum; species Solanum pennellii. Next base: position 57,133,003 of record NC_028642.1, read on the forward strand.
ATCTTAGTGATACATGTTATTGTTGATGACATAGTATAAGAAATAGGATGTTTTTTTGCTGTCAAATCACCCATTATCCCCCTACACACATGGTTACCAGATACCCATAGAGAAGGGGCTGCGCCTGCCCAGTGCCCGAAGCGGGAGAGGTACTATACACCAATCGAGTTTCTTTTTCAAGCAGCTCAAAACCTTCTATATATGAAACCCATACTGTATGATGTTAACCAAGAGTTGCAAAATAAGTTTTGTTCCTTGTTCTATCTTAACATATGGTCTAGAAGCCTGTACAATATTGGTAGAGTTGTAGATAGTTTCTGTACAGGTGACAACCTTACGCCAATCACCAAAGTTATTCTTTCCATAATCAACTATTCTCACTTCTTTCTAAAGACACTGCCAGCACTGCTTTTTCCTTTCGACGATCACTGAAATGATTTAAGCATTTGCAAACAGGGAATCAAGAACAAAATTTATCCGTAAAACAACGACAACTACCACACCTGATAACAGGTTCCTTAAGGCCTTCCTGTGAAAGTCCTCAGCTCTCCAAGTAAATCTGCTACTAAAATGTAACTTAACTAGACAAGAACGTTTTGATAGCGAGGATTTGTTCTATTTGATAGTGTCTAACCATATGTAGAGGAGAATGATCCTGTATAATACATGATCAGGGAAGAACAGAATTACTTTGAACGGAACAACATTTTAGAAGAAAGCAGAATTTGTTACTTCTCTTGAAGCAAACAATAGAAATGATAATCTTCAACTGACAATAAACACAATGAGGTAGCCAGCTGAAACCTTCTAATGGCAACAAAGTCGCCAGGGTAACATTAGGCTACGGCAGTACTTTTTCACTGGAAACATCATAAAATTTGCTTAAATTTTTTTGACTTCTGGCTCGTTCAATATCTTATATTCTGGATAATAAAATATTTTAGCTGTTAACTTATATGCAGTACACACTCTAAAATGTGTTTTGGGAAAGTCAACCATTAAAGAAGTTCCTATCATTCTCTAGGCCTCCTAGTGTATCCTTCAAATATACTTCCCAATGGAATCCCTACCCTGAGCTTCATAGCATAAAAGATAGATCGAGGTGAATTTAAACAGTGCCTTCATACCTCAAAATTGTCTAATAGAAACATGCTACAACTATCAAATCACAAATAGACTGAATGAAAATAAAACAAAACAAAAACTCACTAGAACTTAAATATTACAGACACTAGAATGAGGGGAAAAGTGATTTTGTATATGACATAAACAATTGAAATAAATTCAGTAGTTTCAGCTGTGTCTCTAGAACAAATTAAAGTCCGCGTAGAACTCAAATTGAATTCAGGAGAAGAACTAATCACCTGATTACCGAGGAAATCGAGAATGTGAACAGCTCCACCGTGTGTTCCAAGGGCGATCATTCGTTCAGCGACGGCAATACAAGTAGCAGCATCAGCAGACAAAAGCGACGGCACACTTGCACTCATTCTCTGATACTTCAACCTCGGTTCATCCTCTTCTTCTTCCTCCACCTCCTCTTCTTCAGAATTTTCTTCTTCGTCCCTCTCATCGTCGCCGTCGATTCCATTTTCCGATGGCTTTGGAGACATGCCGAACACTATTCACCGCCGTAGAAGAATGATTGAGAGAGAGATTATTTAAGATCTGTGTGGAAGATGGAAATTGAGCTTCTTTGAAAAAGAAGAAGAAACTTTTTTTTGGTGCCAGTTGAACAGTTGATTAATTATTTAAACGATGAATAATTTATTTGCAAAAAAACAAAAGGGAAGCTGACGAAGTATGATTACCACCTGTCCGCTTGTTTCTGCTTAATCCTTCTAATCAATTTTAGATAATGGGATTTAGGAAGTTTCTTGTTTGTTGGCAAATGTCTTTTTCTTTTTGTCAATTAGAGTGGTCTTAAGATAATCAACTTTTGCTAATGCAGAATGAGTTAATATGAGGTTTAAGTAACTTTGAGAAGATGAATAGAATTTTAATTGAAGTCATCTTCTCAATTTTGGAAAGCAAAAAGAAATGTCATAATCACACGATACTTGAGAATACTCTATACAGAAGACATAACTCTTATTTTCGCTACTAAGGAATTTCAAGTTTGATATATTCAATATAGAGTCATCTCGAGGGGTTGCTTGAAGGTATTTTTGATCCATTAGAACATTCTCATCAATAAGATAAAAGTTCAGCTTAGTTTGCCAACCAAGTGAGCTTCTATTTTCCTTCGAGAATGACCTCATTTGGGTCCAAGGGATTACGTGCCCAATTCAAAATTATGTGAAATTTATTCAAATATCAAGCCTAGTTCTTGCAAAGTGTATAAATCAAGTAATTGATTCAACACACACAAAAAAAAGGGGGGGGGGGGGGGAAGTACTAGACTGTCATTTCCAAGAACACAAGAAGGAATTGAGAAGTTTTTGATGTCAAGATTGCTAAAATGGGCTGGACTAGACTGCCATCAAATATGCAGCGCAAGCCTTTTTGGTCAAGATTGTCTAAGTGATATATAGCTTAAATGGGCTGGACTAGATTGCCATCAAATCAAGGTCCAATTCTATTTGGTCAAAGGCCTTTCAGGACATTACATCTTAGAAATTAGTGGTCTTCAATAGAAAAAATTTATAGAATAACATATAAATATACATATATATATATAAATATATATATAATTGAACAAATAAATACATATATATTCATAATACAAGTTATTTAGAGTGTATCTCACACGTAGGATGTGTGGGTTAATTACATGTTCAATTTTATACAAATTTAAATGTCTGCTTGTGCACATTCAGAATTAAAAGATATTTCTTCTTGTTGAAACCCAAGTTAAAGTGCATGCCTATATATTATGCCAAAAACTTTAAAGGTCTAAAGTCAAAACTTGTTAAATATGAAGTTTTGCCCATGAGGCAGCGGGTCAAAAGTTTATGATCACCCACTTCCAAGGTCATTTTTATATATCACCCAAGTTTACAAGTATAATCATCTACCATTTCGTACAACATTAAAGTCGAGTATTATATTTACTCGTATATTTATAAATCCTACAATAAAAATATTAATTTTTGTTTTACATTTATAATAACATATAAATTTTAAATTCAAACTCTGATACTTTCTTATAAGATTTTTGATCGATGTTATGAATAACTAATAGTGTCAAGAGACCATAAAAAAATATCAAGCTATGAACTACAATTCAAGAATAATAAAAAAGAATTTATCTTATATTCAAAAAGCTTGGATTAATTATTGGAAAAATTACTTATATACAAATGTTTAATTTCTTTATTCTCTATTTTTTCCTACCTTTTTAAAATATTAAAATTTCTTCTTTTTCCTAAATCTAAAAACTAGTGGATACATAAAAGTCACTAGCCAAATTCACATTTACCACTCTCTTTTTCACTCCTATTTTCTCTCCCTAAATTCACTCCAAATTCTTAGCCGTTACAAAATTTATATCCAAATTTAATTTTCAAAAAGTTTAAACTAACTAAACATTAAAAAATTAAAAACTATTTTTTAAAAAATTTAAACTAACCAAAAATAAAATTGAATTAAAAGAGGAGTATTTCCTCTTTAATATAATCCTTACGGCTAATTGCGTTTGTTGAAAACACTTTCCTAATTAACTTTAATTTTTTATTATTGCATCAATTAATTTGTTAGTCATACCATTTTTTAGGAATGTAAAGTGGATGAAACTAAGCATTTAGCGGCAAAAATAGTCATTAGTTTTTGCAATTATATGTTTAAATAATTATTTTTATTACTCATAATAATGTTTAATCGTTATATAGTAATAACTGAAAAATGAAATAAAATGAACTATATATTTAAACACATGGCATGCGTATATTAATTTGATGTAAACACCCAGTGCGGATAAGTTTTTTTCGTAATAACTCAATTATAGAAATAATAAATTAAATAAAAAATTGTCGGATACATAATTAATTCCACTTTTTTCTCCCCTTTTCAAGTCATAAATCTCTCAACAATTATTTTACATTAACTAAAATTTTAATGTATCTAGTTAATTTTGTTTCTTAATTAATGTGTAATGCCTTTGTTTCAACACTACGATACATTACAATTAGTTTATCATGTTCAAATATCAGTTTGATACATAATCCTAATTAGTTTTGATACTTGATATAAAGCTTTTATCAAATGTATCATTTATCATGTATCTAGGTGTGGTTATGTATCTTCTACCTTATTCAAATTTGGAAGAATATGTATCGGTACACAGTTCAAATTATATGTTGATACATAAACTTTGTGTTATCATCATCAAAAAATATGCTATTTGGAACATATATCCCTTCCTTATTTTACTCCACAAACTCTCTTTATTTTTAGTCACAAAATTTTGATAGTTATTTTCTTAGTTTGAAGTTCAAACTTAATCTCTTTTCTGTAGGTTAAGAATATTTTTTGAAAAAGAAAGTTTAAAAATTATATTTATGAGTCTTTTACATATTTTTAAAATATTCCAAAATTTATAATAAAATAAGTGAACTTCAAATTTTCAAGACTAATACGTAAATTAGAAAAAAAGAAGCAATAGTATTAGATATTATCTGGTGTTAATTAATATAATATTTGTACATTCTTCATAATTTGAGTTGGTTATGGACTCAAACAACTAATCATTCATCGAAATTGATTAGGATTCTTGTATTATCTTTAATCTTTCCATTGTCTCATAATAATATTAGTTTCAATTTCACCAAAATTTCATACAGTCTAATATTTTCCTCTTTATTATGGTATTTTTCATAATCAAATTTCTTTAATGGGTTGTGTTTGTTTATATATCTAATTAATAACTTAATTCTTATTTATTGTGATACATTTATACATACACTTTATTTCAGCTTACATACATCATTCTTTCACAATCTTATTGTATTGGTTCATTAATTATTATCAAGTACAAAATAATACATTATGTAAGTTATACATATCTTTCAAGGCAAACAATACAATACTTGTCAATTTACATAAGATACATAATCATGCGCTAATTTTCTAGGTATAGTACATAAATTCTAATTTATACTAAATGTATCCATTCACAGCAACTAACACATTGTAATGTATAGATCTCAAATCTAACATCTTATGGACAAGAATTATTTATTTAATGTATCTAACATAAATACAATAGTTATCAATTTAAACGAGATACATAAATAGTAATGTATCATGCACTAATTAGATGTGATACGTAAATTTGAATTTATACTAAGTGTATCAATTACATAGCAACTACCTCACAGTAATGTATCATCTTAAATCTAACATCTTATGGGCAACAATTATTTATTTAATGTATCTAACATAAATACAATACTTATCAATCAAAACAAGACACATGAATTGTAAAATGCTAAGTAACAAATATATTCATGATGTATCTTCTCAAAAAATTTTAATAATTTAAAACAAGATAGAAAGGGTCTTTAATAAACTAGGAGAAAAAGTTTGCATCTCAAAAATTTCAACAATTTTGAATCAAAATTGAAAGAATCTTCGCTGAACAGGGAGAAGAAAGAATCTTGAATCAAAATTGAAAGGATCTTCCATTAACTTGAAGATTCAAAAGGATACCGTTTGTCTTACAACAATTCCATTACTTTTTTATACTTCATAATGCACCTGCTTACCCAAAATATTCACAAAAATTTTGAATCAAATTTGAAAGGTTTTTTCGTTGAACGGGGGAAGCAATTTAAATTTTTTTATTTCTTCGTTCTACTAGGATTTTCTTGAAGCAAAAGAGAAACTTGATGTTCTTATCAATTTCATCGAACAAATCAAAGACATATTAGAAAAATGAAAGGTTGAGTGGGAGGAAAAGAAGCTTCATCCAATGAGTTGCATAAATAAAATTGAAGAAGAAAATTCATCAATGGAAAAAGAAATCATCAGGTTATTAAATTTGTTCAAAGATAACTAGGATTAAGCAAATAAAAGCGTAATTAATGGGATTTAATTAATTTTCAGATTTTATTCCTTTTTTAGCTTAACAGAAAGATTTTTCTTGTATTAGGATTAATGTATCTGGATAGTGACTTATGTATCCGAAAGACATAAATTTATTATTATAATTAAAAAAAATAAAAATAAAATGTAATTAACTCTTTACACTATGGGATTTGCGTAAGTTATATTTAATTATTAGGTAAAAGAACTATGCTGATGAAAATAGTTGAAAAATATGTTTGGGCTCTTACCACTCATAAACGGAAACCATTGGATTCTAATACATAATGGATTGTGATATGTGCCTCTACACTTGGCCCACAACTAGGGGTTTCCAATGCTTTGAGTATTGTATTTTTCCTACATATATATTATATTATATTACACAAAATATTCCCCCTTTTGTCAACTATATATTATTCTTTAGCTAGTACTATAATCTTTCATTATCTTCCTTGGAACTAATGCAATAAAGTAATTTATTTATTTGGAGTTAGTACAAGTAGGGTAATTATAATTATAAAAGTATAGAATTGTGAGTACCATACAATTATTAATTAGCTTGGTTTAGGGATATATTACGAGGATTATCGTATTTTTATAATGGACATATGGGATTGAATTAATAAATAATAATATAGAATTTGTGCAATTATTTGGATAGTGATTGTTGGATAATAGAACAACACATAGAAAATTGGCGTACGAATTGCCAAATTATTAGCTCTTGTCGGTCTCAACAGACATTCCTTCAACCACAGAAAAAGATAAGAAGAATGTTATAGGGAGATTGTGTTGGATTTTTGGTGTGAATGAGGTTTAACTCATATGACTTTTAGGTTAGTTGACGAATGAAATTGAACTTTACGATATCAAACTTTACGAAAGATCTTTTATCCTGAATTATTAAAGTGTATCTTGAAGGTATATATGTGTCCATGTGAATATACACTATTTATAGTTATGCAACATTTTTTATGTTAACGTAGACATATATAGTGCAGGGATAAAAGGTTTTTTCCGTAACTTGGTATTGTAACAATAATTTCGATGAAATTCGAATATATTTTAGATTTTTTCCCTATAAGGAATGAAGGATAGATTTTTCTTTTATTTATACATCATACATGAATTTCTTCGTGTTGAAGTTAACTTGTACGGGCCTTAACTATTCGATATGGAATAAATTAGACTAGTAAAATTTAAGAAGATGAGTAGCGAGGTATTACTAAATATGGAGGTATGTAATAAGGATAAAAAAGAAGTGAAAAATTTCATGTGAATTGTATCAACATCAATATGCAGTGTGATTTGATGTACAATTCCAAATTCCCAAATGGTATCCAATGCCATGCAGATTGTAATATGTATTTAAATATTATATTCTTGTAATAAAAACAAGTTGCAAGAAAGAGACATGGTGAAGGAAGAGATAAGAAAGCCACGGTGCCCGTAAGATAAGGGAGACACCTATATTTTTCTGCTAAAACTACTGCCTGTCTCTCAAATTTTTAGAAAATTGTAAGTGTACGGCTTAACTTTGGAAAACAATTATTGCGATGTAGATTTATAGGCCAATTTTTCAATTTTTATAAAATCTTTTATAAATAGAAAAAAAAATACTTATGGAGACTAGTTGTTGATCAATTATTCAAAAGTTATCTTATGTTAACAAAATATACCAAATTTTGCATAGTAATTTTTTTAAAAGAGTTATTTTATTTGGATACAAATTAAGGCAGAACGTAAATTATGAGTATAAACTTATCACTAGGTTAAAGTTTTTATTGATTTTAAGGATATTTAAAAAAAAATTATACATCAATATAAAATACTATTTAACTTCTATGTATGAAATTTTTCCAAGAAAAATATCATAATTTTATCTAATTATACCAGATGTGTGATTATTTAAAATAATAGTATTCTATTTATTTAAATTAGATGAATCTCTGTTGGTATATATTAATTTTTAAGAATGAATATGTCAAAATATTCAGGAGAAAACGGAATAACCTTATTTACTCTTTTCAAAATAGTAGACATACTCATCACGTTACTGCATTTTTCAAGTGTTAAGTTATTTGTCCTAGTCTGTTCTATATTTACAAAAGTGAAATATTACTTTCAGCCAAACTAATTTAATGTTGTGCAAATGTATATCTCCCATGGTCAAAAGTTATAGAATTTAATGCATATATATATATATATATATAGA